>NW_020955299.1:1005427-1036756 GCF_003031625.1 Empidonax traillii | reverse complement strand
TGTCTGCTTTGTCCTCATCTTTTACTGCCCTCCTAGAAAGTGTGGCTTCAACCTGCAGTGCTCTGGAGGCAGGTGACACCCGGAGCTCCTTTTGCCAGGGGGCCAGGACTGCAGGTGCCATTGCCAGAGCCAGCAGATGGGGCTGGCAGCAGGCACGGGGTGGGGGGGATGTCAGGATGTCAGGCGTGCTTGGCTCTGCCCACTCCACATGTTGGGCCTTGCAGAGCGGAGAAGGAATTCCTGGGATCCTCCCCCAGCTGGTGCCTGACCAACCTCCTTCCCTGCTTGGAATGTTTGCGGATTCAGATGGATTGCTCTGGCAGTGATGTCCAGATGGTTGCTGGTTATTATTCTGTGGTGTGAATCATCTTGCAAATAAATGAGCGCTAAATTTCGTTGCCTGTGCCAGGCAAACAGGGGAGAATGAGGTGACCCAGTTATGTCCATTTGCAGCACGTTGGATGCAGCAGGACAAGCTGGAAGGATTTAGGCTCTTAACACAGTTTAGTGAGGAATGTTGTGATTTCAGACTCAAACTGCAGCTCCTGAAAGGCCCAGGTTAATCCTTGTTATGAGAAGGGAATTGAGAGGTGGCACTGGGGAGCAGAGCCACGTCTGGCTGCAACAGGGAAGTCCTGGCAGCCCAAACTTTCCTGTTGGCTCTGCACATCTGCCTCCCCCTCCCTCACCTGGAGAGACCAGTTCCAGAGCTGACACAACAGTGAATTCCGTGTGGCTTCACCAGCCTTTGGCATCTCTTCCTTCAGTGCTAATAATCCTGGATGTGATTCCCAGAAATCCAGCTGAGAGCCCAGTGTTCCTTTGTTAGGCCAGTACAAACCAGTGAACGTGTCACTGGGCTTTGGAATGGCTTTGCCTGCTCGTTCCCTTGCATGAGCAGTGTTCCAGTTGAGCTCTGTTGATGCTGTGGAGATTCCTTCAGTCCAGCACACAGCAGTCCTTGTTTTTCTATCTCCCTGTCTGGCTTTTTGTGCTGGAAATACAGATTGGAATGTTGTTTTTCGGGGGCTCTTTCTCACATGCAGTACAAAATATCTGAGCAAGAATAGGTAAATAAGTGAATTGTGTGTTTTAACTGCACACAGTAGGAGTCATTAGTGCTGTCGATGAGTTTGTTGGTGATGGATGGGATGTGCAAAATCAGTTCTTATCTTTGCTGATCAGCTGACATTCCACTCCCAGCATCCAACCCTTGGCATCCTGATGCCAGCTCAGTTTCCTTGTGCTGTTGTAATTCATTGACAAGGACTTTAAAAACATGTTTCTTTTCAGTGACTGTGCCTTATCTTTTAGCTTAAAAACTCCTTTATCCTCACAAGGTGGGAAAGCATCCTGGTCTCTTAAGCTGACACTTTGTCCATCTCCCCACATCTCTGAACCTGAAATTATCACTTCTCAGCTTTTACGTTTTCCTGTAAGTTAAACACCCTCTGTATCAGTCTCTGGCCCAAGTGTAAACCATTGTAAAGAAGCAGAATTATTTAGGATGGAAGGATAAGGATGAATTGAATCTGTGCTTTTTGTGCTTAAAATAGTTTCTTGTTTGTTTTTTTTTATTTCATTTCCATGGCAAAGAGCCTTGCATGGTTTTATCTCTTCTTAAATCCAGTCTAGGAAAGTAAGTCCGTTGGGGCAGGAGCAGCTTTGATTGTCAGTTGGAGAAATGTTTTGTATTCTGGTGATGGCTGAGTTGGAAAGGGGTCAGTTATTTCTTTCCTCCTGCTCCTGGGAGTGTGTGGGGAGAGTGAAGCTTTGGCAGAATCTCGTGACCAGCACAAAATCTGATTCTTTTCACCTGATTCTGGCTGTGATGCTGTCCTGGGTGGTGGCACTTGTTGTTCCACTGCCTGTTTGAACTGTCACTTCATTTGTGACATTGAGCTGCTTGTCTGAGAGGCTGATGTGGGGTGGATGAGTGGGAAGTAATGAATTCTTACCATGCCCTGAGACCCAGCTGTAAAGTATGTTCAGAAATATGTCACAGGTCTGAAAAATAGAAGTAAATAACTGGTTCTGGCTGTTGGGGACTGAAGAGAGAAGCTGCTCTGAAAAACTCTGTGCAAAGGGTTTTCCAGCCCAGCTTTCCAGTGCCAGTCCATGGAATTGCTGCGTTCAGATAACACAGGCACAGTTGAAAACAATAATTTTGGTCACAATCAGCATGCTTTACATTTCTCCCTCGTTCTCCTCCAATCCTTGGTGAGATGTGCCTATTTTGGGGTTTTTACTAGAAGAAACTCCGCGTCACAACGCTGATTGGTTTTTCCAGGGGGTTGGGTTTGATGCTGGGAGCTTCCTGAAGAATGCAAAGCTTGAATGCATTTCATTCTCAAGGGGTTGGGAATGTCACTGGTGTGGTCAGGGTGGAAATCCTGCAGATGAAGAATGGCTTGAATTTTAAAAAAAAAACTTACTCTTTAAAGAGGAAAAAGGGTCTCCAGGCTCCAGACAAGCTGCAGGTGTATATGAATTTTACCCAGGCCGTGTTCTGAAGCAGACTGGGATTCAAGGCTTATGGAATGAAGGGTCTTTCTGGGGTTCAGCTGTGGATGTTTCTGTAATGCTTTGCTCATTTGTTTCCACAGGGCAGTTTCCTCATACATTTTTCCCAGCCCCAGTCACTAATCAGGACTGAACACGTGGGTTTATCTTCATCTGCTGTGGTTTTTAGAAGCAGGTAGGTTGGCAGGGAAATCTGATGTTCTGTTGGTTGGGGATGGGGCAACGACGACTTCATCCACCTGCCAGAAAGGATTGCAGGGGCAGGGAAATGCTGCTTGAGTAATGTTTTGTTGTTCAGAGCACATTCATGGAGCTTTCTTGAGAAAACAAAGCAGAGAAGTGCTTTGATAAGATTTGTCAGTGCTTGGTTTGTAAGGATGGATCATGTTGGGTTCTGGGCATGGCCCAGCTTTGTACGTGGGTTTGGAGATCTGATGTCATGTCTGCTGGGTACTGCTGCCATCATAAACCTGTCTTGGGAAAACTTCATGTAACAGGAACAGAGATATGTTCAAATTCTTCATGCTGGGGTCTCAGTGCTGTTTTAAGGTTCCTGTTTTCTACTCTGGTGTCACCAAGCAGGAAGAGCTGAGATGGTTGAGGCTGTTGACCAAAATAATTGTGTGGTGAATGAAAAGCAGCTTAATTTAACCTCTTTATACCTATTTTTTGGGTCGTATTGAGTGCATTTTTCCCCCATGTTGCTCACTATGTGGAGCATTCCCTGGATGGTCAGGCCTCAGGATCTTCATCCTTCCTGGTAAACAGGTGGGTTCACAACAAACCCCCTTTGGCTGAAGGTTCCTTTAGAAGAACCAGGTTTAGACAGGACTTTCCAATCGCCCCCCTTGCAAAGTTTGGAAATTAATAAGCAACTGGAAGATCCCTGTGATGGGAAACAATGAATAATAACATGTACAGGCTGCACAGTATCCTGTGTGCAGAGGAGAGTTGAAGTGGCTGGGTCTCCCTCGCTGGCACAGGGGCAGCCAGGGCATTTTCTTGGTGCTTGTGGATGGTGCCACCTATCGATATCCCATATATTTTGTTGCATTTTTTAAACCATGGGTGTGTTATCACATTGCAGGTTTTTTGCTGTCGTGGTTTTTCTTTCCTGAATTGGTTGGTTATTAGTACAGCACCTTCCCTTTTCAAGCAACAATATTTAAAAAAAGAAATTATTTGTAATATTAAGGACTGGTCACAACCTTTCAGCCCGACTCGGCGTCTTGATAAATGTTTATTGTTTTATCAGTCTCTGGATAAAACATAATGTCTCTTGCTCTGGTTTTGTTCACTGTCTTGCAGTTGGCATCACTTGTTAGCATTCAGTAAATTGCACTGTGGAGTGTGTGCTCAGTAACATAATCCAATTTACTGATTTGAGTTGACACGACACAGAAATAGAGGATTGTTTTGTTCTTCCTTCAGGGAGCAGTTTGCTGATTATACCCCCCAAAAAATCGCCTTGCACGTGTGCAGGCTGCAAGTTCCCAGGCAGAACCATCAACAGCAAATCAGCCTCATGCAGGTCTTCCCACTGAAAGTTGTTCAGGAAGGGCTGTGATGGATCTGTCTCACTTTCCACTGCTGTTATCTGCATGCTCAGTAATGTGGGTGGCAAAGCCTATCCCAGCAGCTGCTGCTGGAGTTTGCACTGCTTCTGACTCACTCAGGAGGGCCTGGCTGTAATTTTAAACTCTTTCCACACCCAGATTACTTTCCCTTAAAAAGTCATAATGAAAATGAAGTGAGGGGAGAGGTTGGTGATGACTGCAGGAAAACATTAGAGGGAAAACAGTGTTTGAACCTGCTGGGCTGGAGCCTTCACTGAGGCAGCCCTGGGTGGTGTGTCCTTGGTTCCTGAGGTTCAGGAAATCACATTTATAGCTCAGGATAGAACCAGACCCGGTCCTGGGGATGAAAATGAACTGGAGACCTGCTGTGGAGCCACTTTGTGAGCTGTGTGTGGTGCAGGAGGGGCTGGCTCACACCTCCATCCACAGTCATGGAATCACGGAAGGGTTTGGGTTGGAAAAGACTTTAAAACCCATCCCATCCCATCCCACCCCCTGCCACGGCCAGGGACATCTTCCACTAACCCAGGTTGCTCCAAGCCCCGTCCAGCCTGGCCTTGGACACTCCCAGGGATTCAGGGACAGCCACAGCTTCTCTGGGCAACCTGTGCCAGGGCCTGCCCACCCTCCCAGGGAGGGATTTCTTCCCAATATCCCATCTCACCCTCCTCTCTCTCCGTTTGAAGCTGTTCCCCCTTGTCCTGGCGCTCCAGGACTGTAAACAGCCTCTCCATCTCCCTTCAGGTCCTGGCAGGGGTTCCATTTCCCCATCCCACAGCACTTGTAAGAGGTTGGTTCAGTTTGTGATGCCGCTCTAACAGTGTGTTATTTCAAGCACCATTATTTTCTAAATTTCAATGTATGTTTTTACTATTATTGACTTAATAAACTTCAAGATCATTTTTAGGAGCAGCTGAAGAGCATCTCTGTTTTGGTTTTGTTTTTTTTCCTTGGTAAACACCCTGTTGTGGAACTAAAATAATCACCAGATACATAACAAAGTATAATCATGCTTTGTGCTCTAGAATTTAGATAGCACAGCCTGTTTATTCCAAAACATCATTATTTTTTATTAAATTAAAAAAGCAAAGAGTTCAGGTTTGAAAGGATACGAGAAGGGATGATAAACTCTACCCCTTCCCTGCTCTTCTTTCTCTCCAAAACCAGTTCATTCATTTTAGGAGCTTTTAGAGAAGTGCAGTGGCCTTTTTGATATGGTATATAAAGTTAAAAATAAAAAGGGAGAGGAGGAAGACTTAAGAGCTGCAGTTTCACCCAGCTCTTGTTCAGCCATTGCAGGCTGGATGGCTGTGCTTTCTGCATCCTGTTACCATTCTGGTTGGGCTTATTTATGGAAAAAACCCCAAACCACGGTCTCTTCTGTCAGGGTGAACCTTTCATCTGGTTGTTAGAATTCTTTTTCTGCTCAGGCAGTGAGGTAACCACAGATAATGAGCTGCTGGGGATGTGAACATCAGCCCTGGTGAATGTTTGCATATGTAAGGCCCAATTTAGCTGTTCACGTTTTTAAGGATTTCTCTGATGAAGGATGTGATTCTTGACTCTCCCAGGGTATTCAGTGATCTGCCAGCTGGTGAAAAACAGGTAAATGAAACTCCTTCTCTATTCCTGTTTTACCCCAGTAAGTATTTTAGTTTGTGTTCTTGTGATCCTCAGGAAATCCAGGAGCTGGCAGGAGGGGAATGAACCGTGAGGGCGTCCCCGGAAAGAGTCCGGAGGAGATGTACATCCAGCAGAAAGTCAGAGTTCTACTCATGCTGAGGAAGATGGGATCAAATGTAAGATTGATTCATAGCCCTTATTTTTTATGGCTTTCCAGACATTTTTGTACCAACTGGGCAGTGCTTGTTGGGATGGGCAGGTGAGGGGCTGGTTTTACCACTGAATTGTTTCAGCCATTGTTGATTTGACCGTTATCTGCAGTTAAACACAACTGATTTTTGCTCAAATATTACGAGGCTTGTGATGCCTGAAACTGCCATGTGTGGATAAATGATCAGATATTTAGACTTAAAGCTTTTCACCACTGGGAAAAACAGCAAAGCAACTGTTTTAAGGTGACTTTTGAGTCTGCCCGTGAGTTCACCACGTCCCAGTTTGCTGATGGTAGAGCTGCACAAATAACAGGTGATTAAAGTGCTGAGAGGAGAGCAGAGGCAGCTGTGATGTTTTACTGGGGAGTGGGAGATGATGTGTCTGTTTTTTCCTGTTGCTGACTGCCTGTCCCCCCCAGCTGACGGCCAGCGAGGAGGAGTTCCTGCGCACGTACGCAGGGGTGGTGAACAGCCAGCTCAGCCAGCTCCCCCAGCACTCCATCGACCAGGGTGAGTACTGAGCTGCCTTGCCTTCTGTTTGGTTCATCTGGGAGAGCAGTCTCATAAACCACCAAATTCAGGTGCCTGTGTCTTCATTAACCCACCCTGCAGTCCGGGATGCGCTCTGGGAGAGAACCACAGTGAACTGGTCAGCAGTGGGTTTATTTAACAGGTAAGGTCAATCCCCACTAAAGCTGAGATTCATTGGGATGAGGAGCATTTTTAAACACCTTTATTCCCCGTGATAACTCCAAACACTGATGGCCAAAGTCCTGTGAGCTCAAAATGCATGTGTAGAGCTTTCCTACCCTAACACATTAAATAGAAATAAATATTAACCTGATAACTTGCTTCTTGTTCTGTGTGTGCAGGAAAATTCAGGTGTGCATAGGTGCCTCTAGTTCTTACTCTGGTCAGCATAGACCCTCTGCATAAGATGTAGATCATCAGAGTTTTTATATTTATTCTTACACTGGACATCTGTGCTTAAAAAGGAACAAGGCTGGGGGTGGTTTGCAAGCACTTTCTTTGTACTCTTCGAACTGGGAGTTTCATAACACAATAAAATGCAAAGTAAATACAGATTTGTAAGGTACAAAAGCATGTGTTAGGCGTGTGATAATTTAGTTACTGTGACTCCAGTTGCTTGATAACAGCACAGTCACAAAATGAAATGGAATCATCCGACACCATCATCTGTTTTTCCCATTTCCACGAGTGCGGAGATGAAGTGCAATGTTACCATTTCAGCAGAGCGAGAGGGAAAGATTAACAATAGGAGGAATTTGTTTCCCCTTGCATATCTTTAATTTGCACAGCGTAATTAATTCCCAGACAGGGGCAGCAGACACGTAATAAGTTTGCAAATCTGCTTTGGTTTATTTGGATTCCCATTAAGGGGATGAACTACGTGCTGGTTTTGTTAATTCTTTGCAGAAGTCCTGGTAAACAACTGTGTGGAGCTGCTGTGAGTCCCACTAATCTCTTCTGAACCTGAATGTTTCTCACTGAATTTATTTCCCTCCCCTGCCCAGGCCTCGTGCCAGATCACGTTCATAATGCACACTTTGGTGTTGAAGGAAGATTGGGAGGCTCCAGTGCCAGAACTGAGTGGAGCAGAAACTTAATATAGATCTAAGACATTTAGAAATGCCTCAGAAACACAACCTGCACGAACTTGCTGCTCTGTTTTAAGGCTGTGAGTTCATTCCTCACATAGCTGGGGGTTGGTGGAGGTAGATCTATCTACTTGTGTGTTTTGGCTCGGGACTCTTCAACTCTCCTGCCCAGTCTAAAGGGGAAATCTGGTAGTCCCTTGTTAAAAACTGAGGTAGACACGTTCATTTTCAGTGTTGTCCTTAAAAATTTACATTTTTCACAGTGCCAATCCGTGCTGAGTGACCTGCACTGTGGCAAAGATGACAGAAACAGAACTCCAGCCAGGGGGCACAGATCCTTCCTGCACACCTTGATCCAGCTCGCTGTCTGAGCTGTCTGATTTTACTGGCTGTGAAATTATACTTTTCCCACCTCGCAGACTCAAAAAAAATTGAATTTTGATGTGACTTTTAAATGTTAACGAAAGAAAGAGCAAGAGTTCCTTAATCTGCTGCTCAGCTCACTGATCAGGCAATGCAGGAAATGCAGAGCTTCACACCTTGTTCCAAAAGTGGTCTTTGTCCCATATTTGAACAGTTAGCAGCTGATTTTCTCTGTCATCATTTTCATGAAGTCCTTGAAGATTCTTGAACCTTTGTCCACGGGGAGGTGAAGCCCTCCCTGGGGATGTTTGCTTGGATCTAACCTGAGACTCTGATGTCTCTCCTGGGAGATCTGACCCCCACAATCTACCTTCAGTCCTCCCAGATTATAATTAAACTGCTGGCCTGACCATTCAGATTTTTCTTGATAGGGAAAAAAAAAAACAACAAAGGAAGAAAACAGTTAAATATTTGGAAAGGATGTTGGTTCTTTTCGTGTTCAGAGGGGCCATCTCTCCAAATGAAGGAGAGAAAAGCGAGAAGTACAAATGGAATTGAGGAAACACAACCAAATACTTTTTCCTTCAGAGACAGACCAAGCTGCAGCTGTAATTTATTGCCCAGGACTTTGATTTCCTCAGAAACCTCTCCAGTTTTCTGAGAGTCAGTGCTGCTGCTGCCCTGTGCTCTGGGGTGTGGGGCTTCCCCATCAGCAATCACCATCTGTCTGTCTGTCCCTTCTTGCTGCATCCTGGGCTTGGTGACACAGGAAGGGTGACACTGTGAAATCACTGCAAATACAGGCACAGAGGTGGCCAATTTTCCACCCTGAGGGAGATTCCATCTCCACTAGATGGCATTATCTTGTGCCGAAAATCCCATCCACGTCTGCTCGGTGTGCTCCAGGATTGCTCGCAGGAATTTGCTCCCCTGCTTTTCTGCTCTTTCCCCTCAATCTCCTGTGGATGTTTTTTTTATTTTAATGCAGCTTGCTTTCCCCAACAACAAAAGGGGTGTTATTTAAGGAGTAACTTCCAAGGAGTTGGCCCTCAGAAGGTGTCACAGCCCTTTGTTCCCCAGCAGGACAGGTTGCTCTCAGCCTGACTTGTCCCAGACCTGTCTTTTAGAGCCACTTCCCTCCAGCAGGCACAAAAGACACCGAGCTGACTTCACATCCCTGTTTTGTTCCCAAAAAAAAGGAAAAAAAAGAGAATGACATCCTTGGCATGAGCACTCTGGGAGCTTTGTTCTGGACCTGCAGGTTTCTGTGGGTCTCTCCAAAGTGCTGGAATCTGGCTCCAGAGTCACAGGAAGGTTGTTTGAGATTGGTTTGCTTTGTTGCTTGGGTTTTTTTTTTTTGACAAGATTATAGAGGATGGATGGTCTAGTAAATTTTTGAAGCGTCTCACAGTCTCTGTTACAATTTTCAGGCTTTTCTCTTTCGTGCATCCATGAAATGGTGTCTCAGGAGAGCTGCCTGGGGGTCTCCCAGCAGTGGCTGCTGAGCCTGTCAGGGGCTGGTGCTCCCTGCACCGCTTGTGACACATCTGCCATCCTCTGTGAGAGCCTCTTTGACCACGGGGAGTCACTGCAGCCTCGGTGTCCCTTTGTGCAGGGATGTGCCTGGAGGGAAACAGCTGACACTGTCCCAGCTGAATTCAACCTTGTGCCATAAACCCTCAGTGAGCCACTGTTAATAACAGTATCTCTGACATCTGAAGCTCCTCCCTGGTACTCTGTTTGCTGTCTTAGGGACCAGCAGTGGAAGATGATGACTAATTTTGATCCAGAAGCATCTCAGAATACCTCTCTTAATTGCTAAGCCTCTCCTTGAGTTTGTGGTTATTTTTACTGGAAGAGAAGAAATGATATTATTTGTGTCCTTATTTCTTAGCTTGCTTTCAAAAGGAATTCATCTGTTCAGATGTAGAAAATCACTGGGTTAGGATTGTTTACAGGTTTCCTTTTACATCTGAAACACCTCCACTCCTGAAGCACTGCCTGCTCTTGGAGTGAATCTTGTTTTCCTGGCAGGCAGCTCAGAGTTATTGAGAATATCAGGTAGTAATGAGATATATCCCAGCCTTTCTAAAGTGTTGGAGTAGATATCAAATGGAAATCAGTGCAGATCTCTCTAGTTTGTGTTCTAAACTCCTCACATTTATTGCCTCAACGTGTGTTGGGGCAACAGATCTGTGAAGGGATCTTGAATGGCCAGAAAATGTGCTCCAGTCTGAAAATAGTCTTTTATTTTTTCTTTCTTTCTTTTCAATTCCAACTCTGTTTGCCCTTTCCTTTCAGTGTATTCCACACTCTCAGGAAGAGCTGAGTCCCTCAGTGTGTTGACTTTGATACCCTTCTCCAGAGAAGGCTTATCTGATGTATTAAAAATACTTTATTATCCACCGAAAGGTGAACTGGTAGCAGAGGGGATGAGCTCTCAGTAACCCAGAAGAGCTTGAACAACAGTTATAAAACCCTAAACCAACAGTTATAAAACTCCAAAATGAGGTATTTAATACTTAAATTTAGCATTAATTAAAGAGTCTAACATTAATGCCATGCTCAAATTTTTAATAACCATTTTAGTGTTCAGTCATTGCTGTTTAGCACCTTTGTGGAGGTGTAAAATACAGGGTGTTTTTCTTTCCTTGGGGAGCTTTTTAGCTGCCATCTGTGGCTTGGTTGTTGCTTTGTTTTTTTATGGCTCCAGGAATAACTGAGGAACCCAGAGGCATCTCTGTTCAACCAGTATGTGTGTGTTGGAGAGGGGCTGGGATCAGGATATTTGGGAATATTAACATATTGCTCTTGCCTGCATTGCAGCAGGAGCTCAGGCAGCTCGCACTCCTCAGGCTTCTCCAGCTCAAAATGGGGAAACTTGAGGCTTTCTCCCGTATTTTTGAGGACAAACAAAATGCCTCCCAGGGGGATCATCCTGCATAAAAGCCACGTGTCCTGCTCCCCAGTTCCTCCCAGCCCTGAAGGGTGGGCTGGCCCTGGGCGCTGGCAGGTCTGCAGATGGAAGCAGTGCAGTTTGGAAGCCTGAGCTGGGAATTGTGCTGAGACCTCGGTGATTGCAGCTCTGGTGTTCCTATAGCAACAGGAGTGTCGTGCTGGCTCTTGAAGGAAGCCGGGCCCGTGGGGAGGGAGGGAGGGCAGGGCTGAGCTGCGAACACGTGCCCTGCTGGGTGCTGGGGCACCCAAACCCACCCCGGGCTGGGTGTGGAGTGAGGAGGGGACCCTGCTCCTGCACTGGTGGAGGAGGAGTGGAGATCAAACCCTTCTGTTCTGTTGAGCACGGGGTTTGTTTGAATGTGCTGCTCCTCTCAGCAGTGCAGGGGGTATTTTTAGCATGCCAGGCTAGGATACCAACACTGGGAGGTTCAGGGAAGAGTTAATGTTTAGAAGGTTGTTGCTTGAAGGTGGTTGAAGAAGTGTGTGCGCGCAGGGATCTTGGGGGAAGTGAAGAATTTCTTTTTTTAATTTGGCAGCCTTGAAAAATTCACAACAGGCTGAACCTTCTGATCTCTAAAGGCTTTTGGGGTTTAATTAATTCTGCAGGTGACTACAAACAAATCAGGTGGACGTGTCTATTTATCATTCAGGGAGCTCTTGGCAGCAGCAGCTGTAGATGTGTCAGCATCTTCCTTTGTGTTAGGGCAGTGTGGTTTTAATCCAGCTTGTGTCCTACTGGCTCCATGTCCCTGTTCCCAGGTACCTGCTGGGAAAGCAGCAGTGTCAGTCATCCCAGGGAAATTGTCTGCAGTTGGGGTGAGCTGATGAGCAGCTGAATCCACTGAGCTCAGGGGCTGTCTCTGCTCTTCACTGCTGGGCAGCAAAACCGTTTGACCTTCAGCTCATCTTGGCCTGCCAAGACTGAAGTGCAGGTGGTGTAAAAGAACTCCGAATTCAGCCATCCAGACAACTGCAGCTGGAACACAATCACAGCAGGGTTTTTTTTTTTCTTGGAAGT
Organism: Empidonax traillii; assembly: GCF_003031625.1. NCBI lineage: Eukaryota > Metazoa > Chordata > Aves > Passeriformes > Tyrannidae > Empidonax > Empidonax traillii. Next base: position 1,024,863 of record NW_020955299.1, on the reverse strand, counting down.
TAGTGGAGTAGGATTGGCACTCTTACCTTCCAAGACAGGACATGTGCTACCAGCTAATTATTGGTAATTTCTAGGAAAGAGGAGGGTGGGAAAGTGGGAAAGGCAGTAGAAGTGGGAGAAGTATTTGCATGTCTGAAAGTTTGGGGCAATTAATGTTTTGCTCCTGAAAAAAGGTAGGGAATATTTAACTGGGTTTCTGGGTAAGCCTCTATTTCGGTGTTGGAAATGTGTGCCCAGAAAAGGGGCAGCTGTGGAGGGAGAAGCTGTGGAGGTGCAGGAGGTCAGGTGTGAGTGTGCCCTCGTCATTGTTCCATACATTAATTACTGGAAGTGAAGGATGTGCTAAAAGTAAACCTGGCTCACCGTCCTATTGTCCCAGTCCCAGGCTCTTGGCAACGTGCAGCTTAACTTTATAACCCCTGCTCTGCTTTTCCCATTTATTTTACTTGATTAGCAGGAAAACATCCGTCCTGGGAGCCAAGTGGGACTGCAGGAGCAGCTCTATTCACCAGTACTTTAATCCCTGCTTTCCTTTCAGCCCACAGAAGCCCCAGCCCCGTTCCCTGCCAGTGTTTGTGTTTGTACCATGAGCACATGCACTGGAGAATTGCTTAATGAGCACCTCGTTAGCTTGGTTTCATTTAGCTCTGGGTAGTTTGGGCTCTTTTGTGCTGTGAGATGTGGAGGACATTTCTCTGGACAAATGTCACCCAGGTTCTTTTGCTGCAGGACATCTCGAGGCACAGCCCTGCTCCCATCAGTGGCTGCTGGGAGGTTGGGAGCACTGGTGGGTGTCGATGGCGCTCCCACCCTGCTCCCTGACCCCGCTGCCCATGGCCCCAGCAGCTTTGCCTGCTGTTGTTTGGACAAAGTTTGTCCTCTGTCAAAATCAGCACCTCACCAAGGGTGAAGTTTGATCTTTAATTTGGGAATAAAAGAAGTGACCACAGGCTTGAGTCTTTCCTGCAAGATGTTTTCTGTGGGGTGTCCTGCCCTCGGGGTACCCACCCACTTACTTGTCTACCTGGAAGATGTTATTATCTGTTATGTGATAGATCAAATTGTGTTTTTTAAAGGCAGTTGCCTGAGTTTCTTGCGAGTGCTGAGTTGCATGTGATTCCTGCAGATGAAATCAGTAGGGGTTCTACCAAATAACAGAAAGCAACCGAGGAGGGAACGGGAAATAAAGCTACCCAGAACTGGGTATAAAATCCATCCTTAACTCATCTTGCTTAAAACTGTACCAAGAGCCACAGAAATACATAACTCCTAATCTTTTATTTTCTTTTTCTTCCCTTCTGAAACGAACAGCTAAACCCCTGCTGCCAGCCCTGCTCCTCACTGCTCTCCTGCTCCTTCCTGTGCATTGTTTTCACCACTCCCTGGTGCTTTGGCAGGACTTGCCAGCTTTGTGTTGCCGTCAGGATTCATTAGTTTATGGTTTACTTTTCTGTTCCAGGCTCACTGGTGAAAGGGTGAAGTAAAATCGTTGCAAAGTACAGCTGTAATCCCTTTTGTCCCAATGATTTTCCCTTCAGACACAATCCCTGACCTTTCCCTAACGAGTTGTTTTACCCACCTTGGCTCCTGATTAAGGTTGCCTGTTACAATTTAAAAATACCATGTGGGAAACTCTGTGTTAGAAAGTGCTGCAGACCATCAGAGAGGGAGCAGCTTTTTGGTGATGTTATGGTTTAAAAAAACCCACCTGTACAGGTAATTCATGAATTCAGGTGCAGCCTGTGGTCATTGTCATTACATTGGTGTGGGTGGCTCTGGCTGGGAAAGGCTGAAATCTCGAGTTCCAGACCCACTCACCATCCACTGTTCTGCTTCCTTTAGGATGCATGTAATAATAATAATAATAATCCAGTAATCCCATAGATATTTAATACTTTCCCACTGTTCTTTATTGTGCTTGTGCTTTGTCTTCCAATTAGAACATGGCTTTGAAATTCGGCTTTTTCACCGCTCCTGGAATATATTTGTGCTCCTCTCTCTTTTCCCATTGGAAGTGCAGGGGAGATGTCCCAGTGTCAGAAGTTCATGTTGAGAGGGACACTGATGCTGAGGCTGTGGCAGGTGTGCCCAGGGAGTGGGAGTGGGGATGGGGATGCTGAGGGTGACCCTGCTGAGGGTGACCCTGCTCCCACCAGGGACTGTTTGGGCCGTGAATCCAAAGTGAGCAGCAGCATTCCCAGCAGCATTCCCGGCATCCCTCGTGCCCAGAGCTATTCCTGCTCCTCCTGTGATTGTGCTGTGCTGGGAACAGGGCTGGGATTTGGGGGCAGGCAGGAGTTCAGCCCCTGTTTATTGGTGATTGTCAGGAGCGACGCTGCCCTTCGCTGCGGGTACTTGTAAGGATTTCCACGCCAGCAAGGGGAGACCCCAGGAACACAACCAACATCTGGGAAGTAAATCCAGCTCATCCCTGTGCTGGCCTGACGTCATGTGTGATTTCTGTGGTTGCCAGGCGACTCCAGCTGCTCCAGCCTCCTCCTCTCTGAAGGAGGGATGCGTGGAAAACAGACCAGGAGCTGTGCTTTATCTACCCCTGATTCCTTAGTGCTGCTAAAACCTTACTCCTCTTTCAGCAGGTTTTTCACAACCCTTAAAATCCTTCTTTTTCTTTTTTTGAATTATTATTATTATTATTTTTTTTTTTAGGGGCTGGTGGTTCTGGTGCATTTTAAAATCAACAAGGCAGCTTGTTAACTCCGGGCTGGGTGCTGGCACTATATATCATTTATGTTTTGATGAAGGAAAAAAAACAGTTTGTGGAGGAGATGAAAAGGGAGATGACTGCAGGGCTTCACAGTGCTGGCAGGAGGGTGCATCAGAGCAGTTTTTGATGTAGTTTTATATAAGATAAGGGCCCTACATATGAAAAACAAACTACTCTTTGGTCCTTAATATTTCCTTCTTTGAGTGGATGTAACAAATAAATTGTGAAGTGTGTACAAGTGAGTGTGCTTGCATTTCCTGAGCATTGATTTAGCTTTTAAGGACATTAGCAAGGGGAATTTGCAACCCTTTTTGGCCACTTTTCCTGCCACACTGCAACTAAAGAAGCAGATTGGATAACTGGGAAATGGAATCCGTGTAACTAAAACAGATGAGGAATTTTTATTAGTCCTTTCTTTCCCCCCCTTTTATGCAGGTGTAGAGGCAGGAGTTGCTTGGGGGCACCAAGATCTGCTTCTTGATAGGCTTCAAGTGAAAAGGCTGGAGGAATTGTAGGTGCTGCTGCTCCTCCTGGGTGGAACTGGAACTTTGCAGGGCCCTGTAAGAGGATTGTGTGGAGCTGAGCAGTTACCTGGCTGGGCCAGGCAGGCTGGGGGGCTTTTGGCCTTTCCTGCTTTGTCACCTAATCCCTTCAGAGGAGCTTTGAAAAAAAAAAACACTGCCTAAGTGCAATTATCCCCAGCAGACTGAACTGGTTAATGAAGGCCAGAGTGGTCATTGCTGCCCTTGGGATACCTTGAATGGAGGACATAATATTTTAGAAATTATTTGGACACTGAGTGGAGGATTCATCGTATTTTCTAATCAGATAAATGCTGTGAGAGGATCTGCAGATGAAAGAAAGCTTTTCCTTTTATCTGGCTTTCTTGGGGATCAAATTTTTTACCAGAAATTAAAAATACAGCACTCAGCCCTTCAGGGGTTGTTTCCCAGGTCTTGTCTAGACTCAAGATGCTGATTTAATCCCCTGCTTTGACACTGCTGGCTGATGTACTTTCATTTCCATATTGTCCTGGAGACATCTCTCTTTAATTGCCTGCTGGGCCACACTCCAGAGTTGGGAAGTCCAGAGAGCACATTTCTCTTCTGAAGGTCTCCAGGCATCTTTTTGGAAGGAGGAGAGCTCAGCATGGGGTGTTTTCACCACCCTTTATCAGAGGTGTTTCTCGATCCATTCAGGTTTTTCTGCTCTAAATGCCCACTTGAAAGGCCACACAAGTTTGCAAGGACTTGGAGATGGTTATGGGAAGATAATTAACCTCTTTCTGCGCTCAGGGACGGGAGTTTTGATGGTGATTATACAGAGCTGATGGCCTCTATTGAAAAATAGAAATTCAATCATTGAGAAAGTTTCTTTTCTGGAAAAGATTTCTCCAGGCTGGGGATGAAAGCATTGCTTAGCAAAGCTTGGATCTCCTTCCTGGGCAAATGAAAGCCTTCAGTGTGAAAAAAAATACTGCACTTCTGTTAGAGAAAGGAACATTTTCAAGGCATCTTAGTTTATAAAGGATGTTTAAATGATTTTTTTGGTGGTGGGTGGGGGAAAGTGAAAACCTTTCAGCTGGCCTAATAAAACAATTTTTTGTTCTTTAAAAGCAAAGAGTAATGAATATCTCTGTGTAAAGAGCCAGTTAAGAATGCCTAAATGTCACTTAAAAAGGACAGTGATGCATAGGGAAGTACAAATTTTATTGAGCAGTCAAGGTCCTCGTGCTTCAGAGAAGCTCAATAAATTGCTTATGCAGTGCTGGAGTTCACAAGGGCAAAAAAAAAAAAAGGGCTCTCAACGTGCCTGTGGTGAGAATCCTCTGTACACTTTTAAGTCTTGCCTCTTAGAAATGTGTCAAAGCAAGGAATTCTTGGTTCTCCTTTAAAACCAAACTGATTTCCCCCCCCAAAAAAAGAAGAAAATGCAGCGTTCTCTCCTGTCCCTCCTCTCCTTGCTTTCCTGTTGATTTATGGATGTGGGGGGACAGTTTGGGCTCTGCATCTTCGAAGGAAGTAATTGTGGCTCGTGTTTTCTGTGCCCGCTGTTGCTGCAGGTGCTGAGGACGTGGTGATGGCATTTTCCAGATCAGAGACAGAAGACAGAAGGCAGTAACCCCAGGACACCTGAGCAACACAGAACTGCAGAGGACAGTGAGATCCCTGAAGATGGAGGAGGATGGCTGAGCATTAATAAGTTCCTTTGCCCACCCTGATTGTCCCTTGGTGTTCCTTCTCCTTTGTGATGTTGTTCCCCTTTGCCCAACCCTCAGAAAGCATCTCCCAGCCATCCCTCCCTGCCAGGTTTTGCCAACCCAGCCGGGCTGTGTAAATTAAGGACAGACCCCAAGGGCTGGGTTTGGTTGGCTCAGAGAGGGACAGGGCAGTGGTTGGGGCTAAAGGAAGGCAATTTCTCAAACTTGACCAATGGAAAACCTTTTATCTCACACTTTATTTTGTATCTTAAAGAATTAAGTCCCTCGACATCCTACTTCTAAAAGAAGCTTTTCATGCTGTGGTGCTTATTTAGGTCAGACTTGTGAATTTGAAGAGGGGTTTGATTTGGCTGCGTAGAACTGGAAGCGACTTGTGATTGGGTGACAATGCAAATGCTTTCCCTTCAGTTGGCTTGCAGGTATTTTGCTGACTCCCAACATTTTCCTTGCAGGAAGCTGACGATTTTGGTGCATTGGTTATTTCTTTGTACTCACTGACTTGGGAAGGGGGGAGGAGGGGAAGGAGACAAATGTGCTTTGCAGTATTTATTACATCTACACACATATAAACGCTTGCTTTTTTTGGGGGGGGTTGTTTTGTTTCTTGGGTTTTTTTGTTGTTTTTTTTTTCCTGACTGGCTTTAATGCCATGGGTTTGATTTCCTCTTGGCTGCAGTGTTTCTGATGCAATCAGTTTTTCCATGCTCAGCTGCTCTGTGGCCTCGAGCTGTTTTTGGGAGCGTGTGTGGAAAAGCATCTTGGGTTCAGTAAAATCCACCTGTTCAGGCTTAGAAGGTGGGAGATTCCCAGCCCTGCTTGGGGAAGGGGCGGGCTGTGCCACGAGCTCCCTGGCGCACCTGGCTGCTCAGGTGGCTTCTCCCTTTGCTTCTGACACAGGAGCTGTAGATGTTTTGCAGGAATTGCAAGGATCAGATCTATGGCTGTGACGTGAATTTGCCAAATTTGTATAGAGATTAAAATAGTACAGAGAATTCCACTTTAACCCTTTAATTGCTGCACAGGACTAGCTCTGACGTTAGGGAAAATTAATGATCATTAACTTAAACCCAGCTTGCACTGGGGTTTAATAAACTTAAGTTTCTGGTCACGTGGAAAATTGTACATGCTTTGCCTCCTTGCAGCTGTTTGGTGACAGGGAGATGATGTGGATCCCAAGGTAACACCATTTTCTTTAGGCACTGTTCCAAGAGGCAGGAGCTGCACTAAGCTGGCCAACACTGAGTGTACAGGTGACACTCTCAGGTTTACCCTCCTTGTAGCTGCAGGGCCTTAAAACACACACACACACACACACACACACACACACAAAGCATTTACAGACTGAAAAACCTGCAGTGGAATTCCTGAAGTGCACTGACTGTCCAGGAATCTGCACATGGTCTTTTAGCACTGCTGCCTCCAACCAAGCACTTCATTCATTCTCTCTCGTGTGTGTAGGTGGTTTTTACAAAACTTCTGGATTTTTTGCTGTGGGTTGCACTGACTTTGAGATGTTTCAGAATCTATTAAAGCTGAACTCCATTCACCTGTCCCTGGTTCCTTTGGTATGGTTGTTAATGACTTGGCTGTGACAACATGACCGTGTTTGTGGCGGGAAGTTGTGCTGACAGGAGGCTGTTGGGGCATCCAAATAGGGGAAAAGCTGGAGAAAACCATGGACTGTGCAGATGGAAGAACGGACTCGTGAGCAGAAGGAGGAGATTACCTTGAGCAAATCAATCCTGTGTGATGAGAGCAACTGGACACCTATTTATGAAAACACTCCTTGTAATTCAGTGGCAGCTTTGTAAAGTTCGGTGTGAAAGCAAATCTCTCACCCCTGTTCGTTGGGGCCGGAGGGGAAACTTCTTTATTAAAATAAACCAGGAATGAGCCCAAAAGATTGTTTAAATTCTGACCTGGTTGCCTAAGAGGCACTTTAATGTTTGGTGCAAAGGGGGGGCAGCCCTTAAAGGGTTCATTCTGGGGGGGGAGGTGTGTGTTTCTGGCTGGAAGGGATGGGCTGGATTGTGGGAGCTAAAATGAATCCTCCATGTGTATCTATGGCATTCCTGAGCTGGTAAAGCTTTTCAAGAAGAAAAGTGTTCATGTGGTTTAATCTTTTCACTAAAAATGTAACTTTTTGGGATGTTGGGGGGGAGGGGAAATACAGTTTTTAATAGCTACTCTGGTTGCATATTGATTTATTACTGTTGAACTGCCCAGTGAGACACATTTGCTTCACCTCTGTGAGGGACTCCCACAGACACTCCCAACTTGGGGTCTGGAGTACAATGTTGAGAAGGATGTTGTGAAAAAAGCCAGTGTGTTGTGTAATCACATGATAGGGAGTTCAGACACTGGAGGAGTTGTGGTCTCTTGAGAACATTTATGCTTTGCCCCTCCCCACCTTCCACCAGGGCTGGAAGGTCTGTAATAAGGAACTCGTCTATAAATCAGGGAGAAAGCAGTGGCAAAGAGGGCTTTCCAGTGTTCCCTTTGGGTTATATTTCTAAGTATTTATCTTCTTGATTTCTTCAATGAAAACACAATCTCTATTCCAGCTGTGGAATCTGGATTAACTGATGGGTGAAGATGGATGAGGAGGAGAACTCCCCCCACAGTACATGAGCACAGTGGACTTGCCTGGTGTTTGTACACATTTCTCAAGCTTTTCTTTGTGCTTTTGCCTTTTTAAGCAAACCATTACTGATAAAACCAAGAACTGCAGTGGTTTAGGGGTCAGAGGTGAGCACAGATCTGATTTGAAATGTATCTGTGGGTAGAAAAGGCTGTGTAGTCACTACCAACCAAATAGTGCTTAAGGCACATTCAGCAAGGGAGTGGAAAAGCTTCAGAGGCATCTTCCAAAAACCACTCTTTGGGTGGTCTTTTTGGGAGACATGTTCCTCTAGATACTCACAGTGTGCTGTTCTGTTGCCAAGCTGATCAGGTACCTCTCCTAACCTGGTTTTCCAGAGCTTGAGAAGGTTCAGAGCTGACCCAGACCCTCCTCTCTCCCCACATGGGCTGTTTGTGGCTTCTTGTGGCCCCTTGTAAATGAAAATGAGGCTTCACCATTCACACAGACCTTGAGTTTGATTCTCCCAGGTCCTAAAACAAACCCTGGAGTCCCAGAACACGTGATCTGGAGGCACAGCAAGGCTTTGGGAGGAGATGCTGCCTGGAAGGAGCTTGGACCACTAATAAAATAAAATAAGCTCTTCAGGGTTTTTTTGTTCCTGCTCCTACCTAAGGTAAGTAGTTCCTAGAAGTTGTATCCTCTTGGCTGTTCAGTGGCCTGTGTGAAAGTTTCTAATGCTTTACCATTAAATCTGTTTCAGTTCCATCAAGTCTGTGTTTCTCATTCACCAGCAGCCTGAGGAGTTCTGGTGAAGGCTGAGGATTAAATGGCCCATGAAATGCAAAGAGCAGAAATCATCCTAAATAAGATCTCAGGGTCATATGTGGGATAAATTTCTGTAGTTCTTGAGAGTCCCTTACAAGAGCAGAGCAGTGCCATGTCTGAAGCTACCAGTGTTTTATATTACAAGAGGGGGGAAAAAGGGCCAGAAGTTAAAAGCTTTGAATCATATATATATAATGTGTTAGAAATTATTTTATGAATGATACTGAGTGCCTGGGCAGGGAGGGGAAAATATGATTTGGATTCCTTTAAGGTCAGTCCTTCAGCTTTCTTTTTGGTCTCTTGCCTCCTCAAGGACTGTGGCAGAGCTGACAGCAGCACAAAAGGCTGCAGGGCACTGGGAGCAGCAGGAACCAGGAGTGCAGGAAGAACAGCTTCTGGAATTTTAAGAAATCTTGGGTTGCATTCAGTGTCTCCAAAACAAAGAGTCCTTAGTGAGTAGCATCTCTTCCTCACTGTAACCCATCAGTAACAAAGTGTTCCAAAGCTCAGTTGTCAATAAAGAGCTTTTAAGAAGCTTTGTTCAAGCTGCACAATAGTTGTTTTAGGTGTAACAGGAGCACTGAAGTGCTGCACAGTTGCTGCCTTGTGGGGCATTTGCTGAAGGCAGCTGATTTTTAACCCAGCTGACAGCAATATGGTACAAACAGCATCATCCTCATCCTCATCCTGCTCCACATCCAGAGGGTCTGGAGCTGTTTGTTGCCCAGTGCTGCACTCAGAGGTGCAGGTTCTGTGCAGGGCAAATCCCTGCTTGCAGCATCCACAGGAAATGACATTTATTGCTTTGTTTCTTTGAGGTGAAATGTTTTTATTTGTTTTATCTTCTGACAGGTGTTTTGTTTCTGACAGCATTCTTCAAGATCCTGCCAGTTAGGCCTGGATGACTTAAAGTTAGGCAGTATGAATGGCCTCACACCAAACCAGCTTTTAAGGGTGTTAAAATGTGAGGTTTCTGTAATCAGGAGCCAGGCACAGCACTGAGGGGTGATGGGTGGACAGACTTTCCTTGCAGCCTCAGGTGATCAGTGATTTGCATCCTGCCAAGTCTGTACCCTGTGTACCTGTGAATTCTGGAGCAGCCACTAAATAGGTCACTGCCTTGCTGGGGTGGTTCTTCCTCAAGGCCTGCCTCAGACTCGCTGTATTTACAGGCACTTTGCACTGTAATTTCCCCTAGAGCTCCTTGTTACTGCTGCTTGTCACAGTTCTACAAACACAAAAGTGCTGTCCAAGAGGGAGGACCACTGTTGTCACCAGGGTAGGAGCTTGGATGTGTTCCCTGTCAGACAGAGGTAGGTTCCATCCAAAGACAGAAGGGAGAGATCACCTCCTGCCTTCTGAGCTCTGCTTTCATTTGCTCTGCAGCTGATTTGCCCCGAGCAGGATTCCTGCAGTACCTTGTAAACAACCTGGCTGGTTTCCTTGTAGCCTAAAGCACTTCAATTTTGGGGATTGTTTATTTTGGAAAGGAGAAAAAGTGGGGGTTTTTGATGCTTTATATCCTGGCCAGCTTACAAGCTGCCTCATGTATCAGCACGAAGCAGTTCTGATGTTCTGTGCACTGAGCTTTTTGCTGCCTTGACGTTTTCCAGGTTAACTGTCCTTGCTGTTCAGTGCTGCTCTGTGAGACCAGGAAATGAACTTCCAGCCTTTGTTTAGCAATTACAGCTCCAGCTCACATGAGGACTGATGCGTCTGTACCTCAGACCCGTTGGTTCAGCTGAATCCTGAGGTTGCATCTGCGTTCTGAGTTGAGGCTCTTACAATTGTAGGGACCCATTTAGTTAGGTTTGTGTTTGAGTGGGTGTTTACCAGTGTTCCTGGCTTCACTGCTGGGCTTTTAGCCCCAGGGGGAGGGTTGGTTCCCCGTGGCTCCTTTGCACAGCTACTTTCCACTTTGGGGAGACACAAATCATCATGAACTTGTGCAAGCATGTGGAGTGTGCCCTGCAGTCCATGTGCTGCCACGTAACACATTCCCACTTTGCAGTGAGGTGAAAGTAATTTTCCTACTCAGGCAGGGCATAGCTCAGTGCTCTCCTGGTGCTTGCAATATTGGAAGTGATGGCAGGAACAAGGCTGACTGTTGTGTAGATACCTTATCCCAGATGAGGGGAATTCTGTGAGATGAGCATGATATTATATAAATTCACCTCAGGGCTGGATGCAGAGACTCACCTGGCCAAGGATGTGGCTTCAAACCCCGCTGTTCTACCTGGGGGAGGGAGGTTGTTTTAAGCTGCCAGAGCAGCTCAGCAGTTCCTCTTGTTTCCTGCCCTTGGTCTGTTCTTTCAGAGGAGCTCAAGGCATAATTGTGGTCCAAGACTGCAGAGCAGCTTGTGACTGGAGCTGAAACAGAGCTGAACAGTGCCTGGGTTGCAGCTGCAGGAGCAAGGAAGTGGCACTGGAAGTTCGGGGTTAAGGCTGTGGCCACAGAGATGGTTTTGGGGTTTGGTGGTGTTTGACTGTGAAGGGATGGAAAGTCCCCTGGCTTTGAGAGGAGCGGTGCTGCTTCAGAAGAGGATGGCTTGGGATGTTATGAACTATGGAAATAGGAGAGTGCAGGGAGTTACCTGCCCAAGGAATGACACAGGAGCTCATGTTGTGCTGACTGTGCACTGTAATCCCCGCTCAGCTCTGCTCTGACCTCCTAATCACAGGGCACGGTGTGGATTGCACCGAACGTGATTGGAATGGACAGTGGGAGCCGAGCATTTCCCTTCAGCCTTTTGTGCCGTACCTCGAGTGCCTGGAGCAGCCAGACACTGCCTGTGTGTGCTGATGGATTGAGCAGCTCCAGCGAGCGCCTGTGCTGGGCACAGCCAGCCTGTGCTCCTGCAAGGACAGCGGTTCCCAGCACAGTCTGCGCTGGGGGGGTGATTTTAAAGGCTGGTTCTGAATCTGGGGGTGTGTGAGGAGGGAGATGGGGCAGGGCAGGAGGGGATGAGTTGCTGTAGGTGGAAGTGCAGGGGGACAGTTCTGCCTCGCTGTTGTGTTCTCATAAGCCTCTTTGAGCCTGCACAGAGATGGTAATTAAAGCAGACAGAATCTTAAGCTTTTGCCTTGCCTCACCAGCAGCACCAGACTCAGAGCCTCCCTGTGAAAGGAGCTGTGCCATGTGCTGGTTCTGTACATGCTGAGCTGCTCACACCATATGTGCCTGCACTGGTGCCTTTTGTTTCAGTCTGACCTTGACCTCGAGGTCACGGTCTCCTGAAAATAAACGGGGCGTGTGGCCTCACCCTGGCTGGTGGAGCTACATGAGCTTCTTTACCTGATTTTTTTTTGGTTTGTTTTCTCTCTCGGTGTAGCAAAGTGTAGATGTCAGAGGATTGGAGCAGTGCAGGAATTTAAATGAAATCTTTTCACTTGCAGTGCCACTGTCTTGCTACCTCCTTCTGACCTGGGTAACTGAGAAGTGTTTAGATGTTCCTAGGAACAGGAAAGTACCACAACCAGCAGAGCTGCTCTAGTAAGTAGTAATCTAGCCTGGTACCACTGTGTATGCAAAGATTCCCAGCTCATATCCTTCTGCAGAGAACAGCCTTTCCTCTGTTCTTGGAGCTTTAAATAGAGAATTTGTCAGGAGGAGCAGCCTGACTTAAGTACTGGTGAGATGGATCCCAGAGGATGAGATCTTTGGCGTAGTAAGATCCCAGACCTGGCAGATCTCACAGCTCAAAGTCAACACCTTGACTCCTGCTCAGACAGAGGGAACGAGAAATTCAGCTGTGTCAGGTTGAGCAAAGCCACAAAAATGCCTTTGAAACCCAAGTACTGTTGGATATCACTGAGGGATCATAAGCAACGTTCAATCTGCAGGATTAGGTCATGGCTGAGTTGAGCTTAAATTGGTTCTGTAATTCTAAAATGACATTTACTGACATCTTTGCAGGAGAGGCCACACTGCTTTTGTGATCTGATGGAGAGTGTGTTCTGCCACCTGGGGAGAAAGAAGAGGTTGTGTGTGTTGTTTCTTTTAGTCTCCTGTCTTGACAGAGTGCAGAGAGTTGGTTCTGTCTGGACCTGAATAAGTCTTTGTGAAGGTTGTTAGCACCATTCTTGCTTAGAGCTACTAAAAAGAAGGGGGAGCAGTAAGGGGAAAAAGAAAGAGATTAAAGGGGAAAACCCAGTGGGTTATAAATGCATTTTCCTCTGTGCTGGAGGTTAAATAATATTTTATGTGTGTGACACAGATACTGTGATTAAGGAGCTGTCAGGCAGAACGAGAGCTGGGCAGCAAAGGGAGCAGAGATGCTTGAGGGAAAAGGGTATGAAAATGTTCTAATGTTGAATTCTCTTGTGCACATCTACTGTGTGATGTGTGCCTTTCTCTCCCTCCCCCCCAAAAAAAGCTATTCTACAGATATTTAAGGTGGTTTTCTCCTTCATTTCTTAAGCACCTTTTCTGTCTGTGGTGTCTCACTGGTTACAAGTGACATTACTTCAGAAAACAGAAGCTCTAATCTGTGCTGCTCCTTCAAGGTCCAGGATTAGGACTGTAGAATGGCATATGATAATCTTGTACATAAATCATGGCTTTAACAAATGGGGAGGGTTTATCCTGTTTACTCAGTTGCAGGCAGATGAGCTTCTGTGCATCTTGCTCAGTTCGAGGACTCCTCGGTCACTGAGGAGCCTCTGGAATTTCAGCTGCCATCGCGTACCCCCCGTTCAAATGGGTCAAACCTGGGCACTCAGACTCATTTTTAGAGCAGGTCAGTAAACACTTGGCCTATCCTGAGTCCTGCTTTCATGTCCCACAGATGCCTGTCATTCCCAGAGGCTCTTCCTCACGCAGGAGCTGCCTGTGTAAGCTGGGCTTCAGACAGGATGATATGCCTGTCTCATCTCATAAGCTTTTTACTTACACTCAGTGGACAATGTAGCATTGAAGCAGCAGTAAACAGGGAGCAGTGTGTGCTGGTAGCATGCACTACAAAGCCCTCCACTTCAGTCATTTAACACAACATGGGATTTAAAGCCCCCCCTCCGCTTCCTTTTGCAGAAGACAGTGTGTCATTCCACTGATTCAGCTGATCCGCTCTTGACAGACACGGAATACTGGATGGAGCAGAAGGAGAAGTTTCCCATCAGAGGCTTTTTGTCCAGGCTGAAAACAAGAGGAAATCTGAAATGGTAAAAGGTTCAGGTGGAGTGGAAATCCATGGCTGCTGAGTGTTTGAGTAGGGGGATGGTCCTTGAGATCCTGTTGGGTCCAGCAGAAGTGGATCCCACAGACGAAGTGGGCGCATGACCTTTTCCAAAAGAACTCATGAGAAATGTTTTACCTTCCTTCGCTGAGCAGAGGAAAAGGTGGAGGTAACAATCTAATGGGTACATTAAAGCAGTGCACCTTGGGATGGGGTAATTACTCTCAGTCACTGGGTTCATGGAGGTTTTTTGGGGTGTTTGGGGAGGGAGGACACGCCCTCACTGAGGTGTGAGCACAGCCCGTGCTGAGGTTGGTTCTGCTGGGTACATGAGCCTTAGGTCAGGGTTTGTTTCCTGCTTTGTTAAGATAAAGCAGCTCTTTCCAGCTCCCCTTAGGGTTAATGTGCTCAGAACACGCCTGCAAAAGGGCACTGAAGAGAATTCTGCTGTTTTCCTGCCGGTGGGAGCTCACTGGCTGAGTCGGTGACAGCAACAACGCTCTGTCCATCCCCAGAACACTATTCACTACTTCAACACACCCTTCCCACTGCAGGACAGTTCCCTGTCAGCATTAACCACCTTCCTATTGCAGAACAGCCAAGGGCGGCAGCAGCAGCATCCAGCTTCCCCAAGGGCAGACACCGTGTCCTCACAGGGCGACTGTCTGCCTGGGAGCTCCCCACGGGGATGCAATCGGCCCCTGCCACTGGCAAGGAGCTGCCACTCCCTGGGCACATTAATCAGGGCTGACTGTTCCTCTTAATCCCCTGATCCTTTCCATAAGGCCTGGAACACAAGCGGTGTTTGCGTGTTGTGCCCTTCTCCCCTGGAAATGGGGCCGGCCCTGGCGTGCGGCGGCAGCGATTAGATGGGTGGGTGATCAAAACATGATTAGCAAAGCTGCAATTAGAGTGCAGGCCAGGAGGGCAGTGGCTTTGCTGCAGGAAGGGTCACGACTGGTATCTGTCAGAACAGAAATAAATATGGGAGATGACAAAGGGTTTAGCTGCTCTCCTGTCTGATTAGACCGGGACGTAAATAGCCAGGGCACCCTGAGGAAGGAGCTGGGATCTTAGGAAAAGAGGGGGGTGGAAAAGAGAGGGGAAAAAAAAATTAAAAGGGTTTTTTTTTTTTCTGACCAGATAATTTCAAAAGGGCTTTTTTACAGCACCAGAGGTACAGCCTCAGGAATTGGGATGTCTGCATCAATCCTAAACCTTGTTCCAGACACTTTTTGTGGCTGATCTGCAGGAGCCTCATCGTTTCCTTCAGCGGCCAGGAGTGGTTACAGGTGGTGCAGGTACTGGCCGTGCCTGGCTGAGGTTTGGGAAGCTGTCAGTGTATCAGTGTGAGAAATGCTCTGGGACTGTGTGGAGGATGGCTGTGGAAGCTGCAGCCTCGGTGCCGGGTGGGGTGGCCTGGAATGCAGAGGAGCCCACGTCCCATCCCATCAGATTGGAAAAAAAACCAGTCTAGGGGATGGGGAAATTGTGGCAATGAGAACGCTGTCTCAGAAGAATCGTTTAATAAAATTGATCCCATTTTTCCCTGTCTAAATAATAGTGTTCACAGCAACTTCAGAGACAGCAAGGTGGGGCCCATTTATAGAGTGTTTGCTCCTTCTTTCCCTCCTTTCCCAAATAATCACTTGCAGAAGAATCTTTCTTTCCCTAGTGGGGCTTTTTTAGCCATGGTGGTATATGAGGCCAACTGGAGGTTCCAATGTGCTTCAAGAGAAAACTGTAGATAGAGGAACAATCAGTTGTCCTTCAGGTAAAAAAACCAAATCTTTGAGGTGTCTGTGCCTACTTAATTTAGTCAAATCTACCCACCTCAATGTATTACAGTAGCAAGAGCGCTTGTTTTGTTTTGTTCCTTCATATTCCTGTGGAATATCTGCCGAGTGCTGATTGTGGATGATCTGTGCAGTGATAAAACATCCTGGTTGACCCTTGGGAACTTTTTTTTTTTTTTTTTTGCTACATATCAGTGAGTTTCATGGCTGTCAGAGGGAGATCAGAGGTGTTGGTAACAGGGAGCCTTTGAACATGGCATGGCATGGCATGGCTGGGAGAGCCCTGTGTGGCAGTGCCAGCACAGCCCTGGTGGCCCTGCTGCTCCAGCCTCGCTGTCCTGCTGGATTCAAAACTGGAGCTTGGTAAATTGGGTTCATTTTGGAAGCCTCTGAGATGATACACTGCAGCTCAACAGGAGCATCTGCTCTTCTTTTTTGCTGGAGAACGTTGCTGGATCTTCTCTGGTACGAGCTCATTTAAAAAGCCCGTTGCTTGATTTTATTAATATGTAATGATTTGGCTCTTTTTACCTACAGAAAATGACTTATCGGAGTAAAATGCAAGAATATTGGCTAAGAAAGGGGAAAATAAAGAGTGTAATTGTGTTAATTATCGGAATACCAGACATGTAATTAATATGCCACAGGAATAAAGAGCAAATGTACTAATAGCACATAATTGGACTTAAACTACACCCTTGGTAGAAGCCTCTGCAATGGAACTGTTGTGTTTGTGCTCCTTTTCAAATTAGCAGTAAGGAATAAATTAACATCCATTTTCTTGCCCATACAAAGACAGAATCATATTGTGGGGCTGGGTAATGGATTCAGAGGATGCCTTTACATTCCCATATGGCTCTTGGGGAGGGGAATACTCATGCTCATGGCTCTGCTCCTCTTGCAGGGAGGGCAGGCAGAGAGGAAAACATCATTGTAGGACCAGATGTTTGCAGAAAACCACGAGCCTGAAGAATACAAAACATCCGTAAGATGAGAAATTTAAGCCCTGTTTTATGAGCTGGTTTATCCATCTGTCCTTTTGTACCTGGTGTGTTACTGGACTGTGTTATCAGATTAGGAAATAGGGTAGAGGCGAGGAATGTCCCACAGGGAGATCTGGAATAGAACTGGGAAAAAAACCCCGTAGTTCTTCTCTCTTTTTTAAAATCTGGATATCTTCCCCCAGCATAAACCACTAGCTCAGTTTTCTGTATAAATCAGGGAGTTAAAGCAGTTGTTGACATGGGCATGGCCCACTGTGCTGCTCTTCAGAACAGGTTAATGCAGTCATTGATGAAACAATGTCGAACTACTGAAATCTGTGTTTTTTATGGGCATACACTGTAGATAGGCTCATCCAGAGCACCTGACTGTAATTCTTATTTTACTGAGCTAGAGGATGATTAGAAATAACTTATTCCTGGTGCTGCTTCGCTCGCTGTACTCTCTCTCTTTCTTTAGTGGTGTCTTACTAAGCTTTACAAATAATTTACTTAATGCTTTTCAGAGGCCACAGTGGTTTCAGGGGCTTGGGAGACCTCGGTGCCCCTTCAAGTAACGAAGTAATTTTTTAAGAAACAGGTCCAGTTTCATTCAGACTCCACTTGCTCTTTAGGAAGGCACTTGAAAGCCAGTCTGTCCCAGGTATTTCAAGGTATTACAGCATTTCTTGATTCAAGGTATTTCAAGGCATTGCAGTACTTGTTAATTTTCCCTCCCCTTTTAGTGCCCTGCTTTCCTAAACATGCAGATGGCAAGCCTAGAAATTCTGTCTCGTTCAATTGTAATCCACCTGTCACCACAATACCCAGACACCTGCCTTTTACCTCACAGAGGTATTGTGGGGGTGCATTAATTACCGCTTGTAAATGCTCGGAGATCCTGGGATGGAAGGTGCTAATGAGTTGTAAAATATTATAATGATGATGCAGAATATTCAGTCCCTCTTTGTAAGGCAAGACTTGCATCTTGCCTTTCACTGCTTTCATGTTTCTGGATGCATATTTTGCGATTGGAGTTGAGTCTGAGCAGGAGAAAGGATTGAACAAGGTGGAGAGATTGTTAATGCTGCTGCTTTTCTTGTGAGGGAGCTGGTTGGTTTTATGTACTTCTTTGCTTATTGAATTTTCTTTTTGTCTCTGTGATGAACCTGTACTTCAATGGCTTGTTGAGAATTCTCTGAACGCTCAGAAATGTCAGGGGAGAAGATTTTCTTCCTCAGATTGCCAAGGCCTTCATTTGCATCCCCTAAATCAATTCTCATACATGATCAAAGCACTTCTGGAATTTTTCAAGTGTGGGGAAAAACCAGTCCTCTAATTCTTTCCCCTCGAAAATATACAGTTGGGTTCCAACACATTAAAAAATAATAACAAAATCTTCATCTACTGCATCTAAAAACATGAGTTTTATGCCTTTCCATGCTCAGAGTGTGTGTATTAGGGACAGCAAGGCTGGAAAATATCTAACAGGTCATCTCTGTGTGTTTTGTCTTCCAGCTGGCAGGAGAATTGCTCTGGCGTTTGGTTGAGGAGTTTCATTTTGAATGGCCCAAAAGATGCCACTTGTGCCCCTTGCCTCACGAGAGTAATCTGGGGTCTCATAGACCTCACTGTGCAGGATTAATTCTTTATATTCGCCCTGAATTATCTTTCCATCAGTCTCCTTATTGTTTGTCCTTCCTGCTTGCCTTAGACTGATAAAGCCGTGTCAGAACCAGAAAGCACTAAAACACAAATTCCCCCAGTACTCTGTGATTCTCCCATTGCTTTCTCTGGTGGGAGTGGGAGCAGCAGGAGTGGGGCTGTGATGCAGCTTCCCAGAAGCTGCTCTGTTCTTGCCCTCCTCTGATGCTGTGCAGGCAGCTCTCTCATGAGCTTAATTACTGCACAGTCTCTATGGCAATTGGGCCCCCCTCACAAGTGGTTTCAGGGCAGCCGTGATAAAGTGGTGGAGGAGATAAAGCTGGTTCTAACTTCTTGTTGAGAGAGATGATCATCTGCAAACAAACTGGTGTGCAGACGTGAATTGTGCCGAGCTGAGAACAAGCCCACAGCCAGTTCTGGCCTCTGTATTTAAAGAGAACCATTCTCTCAGTGCAGTTCTAGACCATTTGAAGTTTGGGCCCTTCCCCTACGTGCGCCCTTTTAAACAAGTCCAAGTCTAATATCCAGAAGTAACAGTGCATATTCTGTGTTTATTCAGTATGATCCTGAGCTCCAAGAGCCAGATCCAGACCTGCTGCTGACTTATCTGAGCACGTTCTCTCTGCTCCCTGTATTTATGGTGTGCTCTGCCTGCCTTTCAGTACCGAGCAAATGCATTCATTTTTACCTCTCACCTTATCTTTTCTGTTCTGGCTGCTCAGCCCCACTCTGACAAGTGCAATAAATGTGTCCTCCTGGGTCCTTGCAAGCTGGGCATTAGTCACACTCTGCATTTCAAGGACATCAGCCCGATAGGTTTTCAGCTGAAACAGAAAACACGTCCTGCCAGGAGCCATTTGTTCCAGTTTTGTTGCTTACCAATAAAATAAAAATCCATGGGGTTTTTTTGTAGCTTGAGAAGCAGGTCAGAGAGTAGGAGGGAGATAAGTGGTAGAAATGAAGGTGCTGAAGTTGGTTCCCTGAGTCTCTCCGAGATAATGGCATGTGGCATTTGGGATAGAGTGAGAATCCCTGTCAGCGTGGGAAAGGCTGTTCCCTCTGGCAGACGGGAACAGGACAGCCAGTGCTGAACAGCACCCAGGGCTGGGGCACAGCAGGGCCCACACGGGGCCACTGCCATCCAATTTAGTCTTGTGAAACAGAGGTGTTAGAGGGGATGTTGTATTTGCTGTGCAGTCACAGGAAGTGCCAGTTGAACGTCAGTGGTGACACGGATTGGATCGGGATGTCATTTGGCTGCCTCCCCCCAGGTGCAGAGCCTTCAACCCCTAAACTGCCCCTTCAAACCACTTAGTCATCTGATGAAACAAGGCCCTCTAACTGATTCTAAAATACAGAGCAAAGAATTGTTTGCTTTACTGAATCAGTGCCTTAGTCACAACTGACTCGGAGGAGTTTTGCTTAGAGAGTGAAATGCCATCAAGGCCTTCTCCTTCCTTGGAAAT
>NW_020955299.1:1002616-1005184 GCF_003031625.1 Empidonax traillii | reverse complement strand
ATTGGATCGGGATGTCATTTGGCTGCCTCCCCCCAGGTGCAGAGCCTTCAACCCCTAAACTGCCCCTTCAAACCACTTAGTCATCTGATGAAACAAGGCCCTCTAACTGATTCTAAAATACAGAGCAAAGAATTGTTTGCTTTACTGAATCAGTGCCTTAGTCACAACTGACTCGGAGGAGTTTTGCTTAGAGAGTGAAATGCCATCAAGGCCTTCTCCTTCCTTGGAAATCTCCCAGTTTCAGCATGACTGATTCAGCTGATTAATTCATCTGAGCTGGTAGTGGCATTGTGTAATAAATAAGGTTTACCTGGACATAGCATTTCTTCTCTTAAAAATGGCTCTCCTTCCTAATTCTGCAGGATCAGATTAATTTAATTGAGTCCTGATGGAAACACTTGAGTCCCCTTCTCCCTGGGCTCCACGGTGCTGTGGATTCTCCTTCTGTAGTGCATGATACAGCCCAAGGGAAATGCAAAGCTCTTTAAAAATGTGGGTTTGCCACACCTAATGATAATTTATTTTGCAAAAAATGTTTTAATAGAGTATGAGTATTTGCATGCACAAGCCCCTTCAGATGCCTCTGTATTGACATTAAAGCTCTGTCCACAGTTAGATTCCTAATCAAAATCCAATAGATGGGTGAATACTGGGTATGTGGTATACCATGAGTTCACCAATGGGCAATCACCTTTTAATTGATGATATCTTACCTTACAGATCTTTACTAATGGGGTGGTTCTCACTCAGCCACTGCCTTAGGAAGCCTCCTCTGAGAGTCACACTGAGCTGGACAGTCCTTCTACTCTCCATACAACAGCAAAACACATCATGTAGCAAACTGTCAGCTGAAGCTGCGTTGGCAGAATGTAAAGACTCAGCTCTCTGACAACAGATGGGCTCCAGGCTTCTTCTGACATGATCTGCCATCCAGCATATGTTAGCCAGGCTGAGAAATCAAGGGGGTTTAGACTGAGGCTTTAGCTTTATTTAAAAAAAAGAAAGGTGTCTTAGGTCTTGGTGGAGCAGCTGCCCTACAGTCAATGGAATAACTGGGGAGTAACTTTGCTGGTTAAGGGAGAGCCCCAGAGCACAGGATAGTAATGAGGGGGGTGTTCATTGTGTTGGGCCACAGGCTGTTGCTCTTCAAGTTCCTTCGAATCCAGCAGGTAAAGATGGTTGGTTTTGACGATGGAAGAGGTAGAACATCTTGGCTTTGGATATCGAAATGCACTGGCTTGTGATTCCATCACCTTGTGAGACCTCACTGGCTGCTCAAGGGCAGTGGATAAATTGGTTTCTCACCTTTGGTTTCTCACCCCATCTTGAGTGTGGGGTGAGCAGGGAAGGGAACAGCACTGGGCTTGCCTTGGGAGGGAGCGAGGGGGAGGCTTTTCCAGCACAGATCAATCTTGGTATTTAAATTGCACAGTGTTTTAAAATAAGGAAATACCACATCTCTAGGATCCTGAACGTTCTGGACTTTATTTTTATTTCACTGTGGGAGTGAAATGGCTAATAGGTAAAAAGCATGAGTAGTCAAATCTAATTATAAAATAAGTTGGTTGTCAAAACTCTGATCATGGTGAGGTAGTTTTTTTCCTCTGTTGAAGCATTTTCTAATTGAAATTTTTGATCATAGAGCAAAGAACTTCTCTAGCACAGGACAAGTTGGGAATTTCTCTGAACGGGAGAAATAGGCTTTTGCCTTAATAAAAGTCACTAAAAGCTACACTGGACAGGTTTCTCACTGTGCAGAGCGTTTGTCTGAGCTGTGGATGCTGCTGCTGCTCCTCCATCTGGGCAGGTGCACCAAGGAAGGAGCCCCTTCAGTCCCTGAGCATCCACTCAGAGCAGCACCACGAGGCACTGAGGGGCATTTATGTTCAAAGGGGACCCATTTCTGAAGGACTGCACTCCTAGAGCTAGGAGAGCACGGCAAGAAGGGGGTGCTGGGTTAGTGGTTGGACTTGATGATGTTAAAGGTCTTTTCCAACCCAAATGACTCAGTGATCCTGTTTGTTCCTGGTGCTTGTTGGAGGCAGGTGTTGACTGGGTTTGTGCCTCCCGCTTCCAGCACTTCTCTGGGGCGCCTTTGGCACCAGCGCTGGGTAAAAACACTTTTTTTGCCTTTTTGCTGAAAAGATCCCTGAGCGTTAGAGTGAAAGCACGTGAACAGCTTTATATGGGGTTTAACTCAAGTTGAGGGGGGCTTAATCAGCATTTATTAAATCAGCTGTGTGAGGTTCCAGGGGGCACCAGTTCAAATCAGCTGTGTGAGGTTAGAGGGAGCCCCGGCTCACCCACTCTCCGTCCTGCCCTCAGCTCGGTTCAGCCCGTTATCCGCACCAAACCCCTCACGATCGCCCCTGGCCCACGCTGCCCGGTGCGGGATGGCGCTGCCCGGTGCGGGATGGCTGTGCCCGGTGCGGGATGGCGCTGCCCGGTGCGGACTGGCTGTGCCCGGTGCGGGATGGCGCTGCCCGGTGAGGGATGGCGGTGCCCGGTGCGGGATGGCTGTGCCCGGTGCGGGATGGCGCTGCCCGGTGCGGACTGGCTGTGCCCGGT
>NW_020955299.1:999823-1002595 GCF_003031625.1 Empidonax traillii | reverse complement strand
ATTGGATCGGGATGTCATTTGGCTGCCTCCCCCCAGGTGCAGAGCCTTCAACCCCTAAACTGCCCCTTCAAACCACTTAGTCATCTGATGAAACAAGGCCCTCTAACTGATTCTAAAATACAGAGCAAAGAATTGTTTGCTTTACTGAATCAGTGCCTTAGTCACAACTGACTCGGAGGAGTTTTGCTTGGAGAGTGAAATGCCATCAAGGCCTTCTCCTTCCTTGGAAATCTCCCAGTTTCAGCATGACTGATTCAGCTGATTAATTCATCTGAGATGGTAGTGGCATTGTGTAATAAATAAGGTTTACCTGGACATAGCATTTCTTCTCTTAAAAATGGCTCTCCTTCCTAATTCTGCAGGATCAGATTAATTTAATCGAGTCCTGATGGAAACACTTGAGTCCCCTTCTCCCTGGGCTCCACGGTGCTGTGGATTCTCCTGCTGTAATGCATGATACAGCCCAAGGGAAATGCAAAGCTCTTTAAAAACGTGGGTTTGCCACACCTAATGATAATTTATTTTGCAAAAAATGTTTTAATAGAGTATGAGTATTTGCATGCACAAGCCCCTTCGGATGCCTCTGTATTGACATTAAAGCTCTGTCCACAGTTAGATTCCTAATCAAAATCCAATATACTGGTGAATACTGGGTATGTGGTATACCATGAGTTCACCAATGGGCAATCACCTTTTAATTGATGATATCTTACCTTACAGATCTTTACTAATGGGGTGGTTCTCACTCAGCCACTGCCTTAGGAAGCCTCCTCTGAGAGTCACACTGAGCTGGACAGCCCTTCTACTCTCCATACAACAGCAAAACACATCATGTAGCAAACTGTCAGCTGAAGCTGCGTTGGCAGAATGTAAAGACTCAGCTCTCTGACAACAGATGGGCTCCAGGCTTCTTCTGACATGATCTGCCATCCAGCATATGTTAGCCAGGCTGAGAAATCAAGGGGGTTTAGACTGAGGCTTTAGCTTTATTTAAAAAAAAGAAAGGTGTCTTAGGTCTTGGTGGAGCAGCTGCCCTACAGTCAATGGAATAACTGGGGAGTAACTTTGCTGGTTAAGGGAGAGCCCCAGAGCACAGGATAGTAATGAGGGGGGTGTTCATTGTGTTGGGCCACAGGCTGTTTGTTGCTCTTCAAGTTCCTTCGAATCCAGCAGGTAAAGATGGTTGGTTTTGACGATGGAAGAGGTAGAACATCTTGGCTTTGGATATCCAAATGCACTGGCTTGTGATTCCATCACCTTGTGAGACCTCACTGGCTGCTCAAGGGCAGTGGATAAATTGGTTTCTCACCTTTGGTTTCTCACCCCATCTTGAGTGTGGGGTGAGCAGGGAAGGGAACAGCACTGGGCTTGCCTTGGGAGGGAGCGAGGGGGAGGCTTTTCCAGCACAGATCAATCTTGGTATTTAAATTGCACAGTGTTTTAAAATAAGGAAATACCACATCTCTAGGATCCTGAACGTTCTGGACTTTATTTTTATTTCGCTGTGGGAGTGAAATGGCTAATAGGTAAAAAGCATGAGTAGTCAAATCTAATTATAAAATAAGTTGGTTGTCAAAACTCTGATCATGGTGAGGTAGTTTTTTTCCTCTGTTGAAGCATTTTCTAATTGAAATTTTTGATCATAGAGCAAAGAACTTCTCTAGCACAGGACAAGTTGGGAATTTCTCTGAACGGGAGAAATAGGCTTTTGCCTTAATAAAAGTCACGAAAGCTACACTGGACAGGTTTCTCACTGTGCAGAGCGTTTGTGTGAGCTGTGGATGCTGCTGCTGCTCCTCCATCTGGGCAGGTGCACCAAGGAAGGAGCCCCTTCAGTCCCTGAGCATCCACTCAGAGCAGCACCACGAGGCACTGAGGGGCATTTATGTTCAAAGGGGACCCATTTCTGAAGGACTGCACTCCTAGAGCTAGGAGAGCACGGCAAGAAGGGGATGCTGGGTTAGTGGTTGGACTTGATGATGTTAAAGGTCTTTTCCAACCCAAATGACTCAGTGATCCTGTGTGTTCCTGGTGCTTGTTGGAGGCAGGTGTTGACTGGGTTTGTGCCTCCCGCTTCCAGCACTTCTCTGGGGCGCCTTTGGCACCAGTGCTGGGTAAAAACACTTTTTTTGCCTTTTTGCTGAAAAGATCCCTGAGCGTTAGGGTGAAAGCACGTGAACAGCTTTATATGGGGTTTAACTCAAGTTGAGGGGGGCTTAATCAGCATTTATTAAATCAGCTGTGTGAGGTTCCAGGGGGCACCAGTTCAAATCAGCTGTGTGAGGTTGGAGGGAGCCCCGGCTCACCCACTCTCCGTCCTGCCCTCAGCTCGGTTCAGCCCGTTATCTGCACCAAACCCCTCACGATCGCCCCCGGCCCACGCTGCCCGGTGCGGGCTGGCTGTGCCCGGTGCGGGCTGGCTGTGCCCGGTGCGGGCTGGCTGTGCCCGGTGCGGGATGGCGGTGCCGGTGCGGGATGGCTGTGCCCGGTGCGGGATGGCGCTGCCCGGTGCGGGATGGCGGTGCCCGGTGCGGGATGGCGGTGCCCGGTGCGGGATGGCGGTGCCCGGTGCGGGATGGCGGTGCCCGGTGCGGGATGGCTGTGCCCGGTGCGGGATGCCGATGCCGCAGTGCCCTCAGCGCCCTCAGCCGCGGGCGGGGCGGGGGCGGGGTCGCCCCGCAGCCCGCGGGGGTTCGCAATGGGCTCTCCCGCCGCCCCCCCCCTCACCCCCACTCCGCGCCGTTGGTTCGCTCCCTCCCCCGCCTGGTGCTC
>NW_020955299.1:957030-996714 GCF_003031625.1 Empidonax traillii | reverse complement strand
AAGAAATGGAAGCAGAGTTTGGGGAAGGTGATCTTGCACAAAAGGCAGGTGTGAGCTACCTGACCCACCACCTGCCCTGTAGTTAAGGGGTGCATGCAGTGTGTGTGAGGGTGAAGCATTTGGATGTTTCTCACCGGGGGTGGAATGGAGGGAGTTTCCAGAGGAGAAGGCAGGAATGGCTGCTGCTTCCAGAGTTCCTGAGCAGGTAGATAGACCTCTGCCTTGGGGCCCTTCCAATTTACTATCATTTAGGAAGGTTATTGATGAAAATAATGCTGTCTTGAGGGAGCTTTGCTGATCTGTGATATTTCAGGAAGTTCTGTGGTGCTGTGAGTGCCTTAAATCCAAACCACAAACCACTTTGTTACTACCACAGTCTTACTGCAGATGTTTCTTTGACACAGGCACAGCCTTTATAATACAGGGCTGGAGATTAGGTTTCTATCTCCTTCCTAGAGGCAAGGAAATGTAACACTACCCAAAGCATTATGAACAGGCAATTTGGCTATTTAGGGGGCCTGTTGTGTTGTTTTTTTTTTTTTTTTATTCTCCAAGTATTTCTAAAAGTAAAAGACCACTGAGAAGAGACAGAATTAACCAGTGCTAGACCTTTTTCTCTGCATAGTGATTGGGAAAGTATTATATACAGACATCTGTTCATGCAAACACTTTTAATCTCTTTTTCTGTATATATTATTTAAAGTAATACACTGCTGTGGAAAGTGAAATGAGGGGGAAGTGGTGTGTGGGCAAACGTTTTGTGTGTTTGGAATACCCTTGTGCCAGTTCTCCCGTGTTTCTGGGCTGCAGGTTGTGCCAGGTTAGCAGGAAAATTCATCCAACAGAAAGTTTTCTAGGCTTGAAAACGTTATCTTCGATTTGAGGTGTTAATGTTTCTGCAGACACAGGATCACCAGTTTGAGGTTGTTGGATGAAGTTAAAGCCAGGTCAGGCCACAGCTCAGCACAGTGTGAGCATCCCGTAACTCCCAACTCTGAGATTCCCGGAAAAAGTGGCATTTCCTGCCATCAGAACCCAGTAAGTGATAGTTTAGTGGCTTGTGGCTCTGCAGCAGAACAAAAAACCTTGTGCAGTCATTAATGTTCTCTGAACAAAAAGCACTACCACCATTTTTCTGAGCCTTATCTCGTTGTCTTAAATTTTATTTGGAGAAGACTCCCTGAGATGTGGTTTATGGCATTAAGGGCCACATGTCTTGTGGAATTATCACCACTGGCCGAGACAGAAGCGATACCTCAAAACACGGGGGAGTTCAGTGAGTGGGAAACCTTCACCCTAAACAAATCTGGTTTTGCTCTCTTAATTCATTTGATTTGCACTGATTGACTCGCCTTGGCTTGGACAGGGACTAAACCTCCCGAGGAGCCTTTGGGAAGGATTATTGGAATCCTCAGTGCCTTTGAAGAAGTGTCTGTGTGTCCTTTGTTTGTGGCATTAGGTCTCATCTCCCTGGCTTTGTATCCCATTGAAAACAAGTTGCAGCCGCCGCTCCCAGCGGGTTTCCCTGTTTTTAAAGGGAGTCAACAAGTAGAGCCAGAAGTGCCAGCTACGCCGAGGTGATGTTGGCTGGGTTTGTAAATCCTGTTTCCTTTCGAGGAGTGAAGTGTATAAATATGACACCAGTTAGAAAGTAGAGGATTTCCACTCTCGTGGCTGTAATTAGCAAAATTTGAGATAACATTTATTAATTTAATGTTTATAGTCAAGGGGTTATGTTTTCTGTGTGAGTCTTCTGTTTGGTGTAAAACATTTTAAATTTCACTTGAAAAAAAATTAAGGCTTTGTTGTCTTAATCCTATTTAAAGTGTTTTGTGGTGGGATCTTTGTTTTCCCTGCCAGGCTTTTATCCACATTGAAATTTGGTTGGTATATCCTCTGTTTAAGGTCTTTGGCACAACTGAACGTTGTGGATAATAAAAATTGCAAATAATGTCTAATCAGTCCCTCACACGTCCCTTGGTTTCATCAGGCCTTGTAGGAAAACTTCCCTGTGCTTTTGTGCAAATAACATCAGATTTAGGCAACTGGGTCAGGGTAGAACAGGAAACTTCCTGTGAGTGGTGATAAACCAGAGGCTTTTCCCTGTGAAAAACGTAATTTAATAAAACCTCTTGAATTCTTACAGCCATTGGTTTGCCTGTGGTGGTGGAGAGTTGGTGTTAGCTGTACAAACTGTGGGCATCTGGCAATTTATAACCAGTTCCCTGAGCTCCAGTGTCCAGCAGCTGTGCTCTGAACTGTGGCAGACACTCCAGGGCAGGGATCTGAACTTGTGGCATGACTTTGAACCACCTGATCTTCCTTCAGCTGGGAGCTGTGGAGGTTGATGGTGGTGGATGTCCATGCCCACACCCAGCCCCTCTCCTGGAGATTGCAAGTGAATCTCCTGGACTCACCCTCCTATATTTAGTTACTGCTATAGTTATCCCGGTGATGGAAATGATAGTTTGTCTTGGAATCCCATCCCATAGGTAGGAAAAGCTCTGCGCTATCAAGAAACTCAGCTTTCAAACAGAATTTGTGTTTGATTTTGTGCCATTGTTTGTACCTGGTTGTGGGGGATGACTTCTGATAAAACTCTGGGTATGAGAAGAGCCAATTAAATAAATACAATAAATGTTTTCGTTGCCAGTGCTATACATTTGAAGTTGTTTGTATCCAGAGTTAATCCCCAGGCTCTTCTCCTGGAGAAGGGAGGCAGAGCTGGGAGTGCTGGGCAGGACAGAACACACATTGTAATCATGCCATGCTACGCCCTCTCTTATTCAGCTTTACTTTCAGGGTGGAGAAGGCAGATTTTATTGTGTAGATCTTTCCCAGTTGGCTGGGCTGTATTCTTCTGTAGTTATGTGCAACACAGACTTATTCTTGTAATGCTATTGCTTGAAATTTCATCAGAACAGCACTAAAATTATGAATATTCAAGGTAAGACATAGAGTTCTTACTGTCTCAGTGAAAGGTATCCTTGTGATCTCTTGCATCAAGAGGAAGACAGTTAAACAAAAGAAGTACAGTAATCAATTTTTGTCAGACCTTCAGGACAGGAGTAAAGGACTGTTGACTCAGTTCATGGAGTGCAGTTCATCTGTATTGACAGAGAATAAAATTCTGCTTTTATGAGTGTTCCTCTGAATTTTTCATGAAGTCTCAAAGGTGGATTTTAAAAACGAGTGTTTTGTGTTTACTGTCAGTAGATTGAACATCTGCCTTTCAGACTGTAGTACTTATTGAGTTTAACATGTTTTACCCATTAATTCATAAGAATTTATTTTCTCATGAATCTAATTCTGATGATATGCACCGTGGCTAAAGAGCACTGGATATTAGAAGTATTTATGTGGAAGAAAAAGTATTTTCAGCTACAGTCCTTTGTGGTTGAGGTGTGTCTAAATCTGCAGTTGTGTAGGTGCCAGATGCAATTCAAAGTCGAATGAACTGCTGACCACTTGTAAGAAGAGAACGGAAATCCTCAAAAGGACTTTGATAAGTACATTTAATTTTAATATTTGCTTTCAGATTATAGAACTGAATTAATTCTGATTGTCTTAATAGCTTCTGATTAAAGTTTCCATACTAGCCCTAAACCCCATTTCCCCATTACACAGTCATTTGCATTCATTAATTCCTTTAAACAGCAGGCAAAGGTTGCTGCTGGTTATCTGATGGATCGGGTTCTGCAGCATCAGCCCCTGCTCTTGGGAAGCATCCTTGCTCCGAGGCACATTCCCTGCTGCAGAGCAGGCAGGAGGGCTGCTCTGTGCCATTCCAGGAGGAGCTGAGCACGTTTTCCTGGAGCAGGTGGGGTTTTAAAGACCTGAGTTGGAGACACAAACCCCATCAGTGCCCTTCCCCGTGGCTCAGCAGCAATTCCCCTGCACAAACCCGGTGGGACAGGGGGCTGGTGCTCACCTGGAGGGTGAGAGTCCCGTCAGGATCAGCAAAAGGAAGGCTCTGGCAGGAGCTTTACCACTCAATTGGCCACCTGGAAGGAGAGGAATGCTCAGCTGTCCTGGGAATTTCTTCCTGCCCACTGAAAGCTGAGGAGACTCGGGCGTTCTGTGCTGTGCCAGGGCAGCTTCCCCCACTCGACTGGATTAAATGCTCGTTGGGATTTACAGCAGATTCCAGTTGAGGCGCTTACAGATAGTGTGAATATTGTATTTCAAGGAAACCAGTGGAGTTTATCCCGGTTAAATGGCAAGAGATTAACAGCTCAGGGCACTCTGGTAGTGTCAGGCCTGGACTAGGCCGGCTGTTTCGGTTTGAACGGAACAGTCTGGCTTTGGACAACTTGCTCTGGAGAGTGCAGGAGTTTTGTGACAATTAAACTGTCCTTTCCCGTTTTTTTAACCTTTTCTGAGTGCAGCATTTAATAACATTTAAGCTGTGTGAGGTCAGAGCAGTGCTTGGTTCAGTGTGGCTGAAGGGGAACAGGGATGTGTCGCTCCCAAGCTGTGCCTCCCGTTTCAACTGCTGGCTGGAGAATTCCTTCCAGTGCCTGGTTGTGCTGGAGTCAGTAGATCACAACCATGGATAACAGACCTTTCCTGGATGTTCAGCAGGAAGTTGGTGTTTTTAAAAACCCAGTGATGTTTTAGCCTTCATACACACAAAGGCATTTAAGCTTTATGTTTTAAAAATCTGGTGATGTTTTAGCCTTCCGAAACACAAAGGGGTTTAAGCTTTATGTCTGCAGCACAATAAAAGGACATGACTTTGCTTTCAACTGGGCCCGTTGTTTGAAGGTTCACTAGACTCTGCAGATGCTCAGCATGCTCATAATTCTGTTCATATGTGGTTACAGTACTTCAAGGATTTATAGAACTCCCTACCCAGCAGTAGTGGGATTTAGTAGGTTGCTAAATTAGGAGAAGGTTTCTCAGTGCTTTAAGTTTATTTTTTTTGTTGTTGTAATGTACCTTCAGAAGCGTTAGAATGGAGAAGGAGTTTTTTTTTTTTTTTTCTGGCAGAAATCTGCTGTAGTGTTTTATACCAGGTCCTTGCAAGGACTAAGATAAATGGGTGAAAGGACTCAGATCTCGTCAGCTGGGCTATAACTGCCCCCCCCATGCACAGAGAGAAAAACACACAGCTGTGACCTTCTCGTGCTGCTCAAGCCAAAGCTGTGTTGGTGAGACCCTTTCATTGAGACCAAGTTTGAACTCACAGATTTCCGTGGGAGCCTCAGGCTGGAGCAGTTCCTGGCACCTTCCTCCCCAGGTCTGTTGTGACACAGGAGGGTGCAGCACAGGGAGCCTCTCTGGGTAAAGGCAGTGATGGGGTTGGCATTTAACTGGCTCTTTGGTGTGCAGGACATTCAGAGTGTGCCTGTGGAAGCAATAAAGAGTGTGTTGCCATATTGAGTAAAACCACGAGGCAGCAATTAAACACTATTTGCATTGAAGTAGTTTGTTGTGAGTCCTCCCCTGGTGCATCGTTGTGGATGAAGATGATATATCCTGTCTGCTGGTGCTGCTAACCAGTAAAAGATTGCACATGAAAGCATATTGGGAGTATTATGGTTTCCTGTGTGAGTTCTCTAGGTTTAATTGTTTATTGAAGTGTCCTTTTGTCAGTGTTTTTAATTCCCCTGGGTAGCATCTGGCACATGACATGAATCCATTTTAGTCTGTGGGAGAGGCGGGATTCAGGAGTCTGGGTTAGCTTTACATCTCTGCCTCTTGACAATCTGCTGATAGAATTCTTCAGAGGTGAAAGAGCAGGACTCAGCTGTGTGAAAGTGTTCAGGCTGTGATTGCACAGGCATTTATTTCCTAAGCTGTAAGTTCTTGATCTCATGAAGACCAAAATCTGGGTGATGTTGCCTCTCGAATGCTGTCAGGTGTGTTTGCCGTAACCTCCAGCAAAGCAGTTCTAATGTTTGATTTTACACCTAAATGTGCTCCTCATCGGTATTTAAGAGTATGTGGCAGTAGCCCAGGAGGGGTTTTTAAGTGACAAATACACATTGCCTGACACAATTTAGGTGAAATGGATACGTGTTGAACCTCAGCACGAGGAGGGTTGGACCAGGAGAAACAGGATGTTCAGGTGTCGAGATGAGTTAGTTGTGACACCACAGACACTGGCACTGTGGGCTGTGAGCTTTGTGTATCTTTGGGAGCATAACATAAAGCTGAATATTTAACGATCGAGGCTCTCATGTTGGATTGTCACAAAGTAGATGGGAACCTCTTAGATAACATCTGATTTTGTCTTTCATCGCCAGTGATGCACCAGAACAAACCCTTTTTCCGGGTGACAGGGAGAGATGCCGCATTTCTGACCAGTCACTGGAAACAGCCCCGAGTGCTCAGTGTGCAGGTTGTGTGCAGAGTTGAAGGATGTTTTCAGGGGCAGATTTTTAGTGGGGTTTCCCTGTCTCTTAACTACCAAATAACTCACGTTTGACCTCTTTACCACCTGTTCTCTTCATAAACAACCCCACACAGGGCAAAATGCTGAAATGAGAATAAGCCTTCACGTTCTGCAGAATAATCCACCAGCTGGATCCCAAGTTTCCCAGGCTGGAGGGAAGCAGAGTGTAACCAAAGCCTGGTGTTATCTGTTGGCTGCTCTTTCCTCCTCTGGTGCTGACTGCAGGCTTTCCTGGTGTCACACTTGGCACCGATGCCAGTGACTCCCCATCACTGGGAGAAGGTTTCTGAATTGCTCTTCAGGGCCATCATAAATCCCAGCATAGTTAGAAACTAATTTAGATTCTCTGAGTTACTTTTGGAAAGCCTACAGGGACACTCAGCTCTTCTGAACACACCTAGCTGGGATTTAACTCAGATTTTTTTTTAACTTAGTAAAATGCTCATTCAGAATTAGAAAAATAAAAGGGGAAAAACGCTGAAAAAAAAAGTATTGTAAATACCTTTTTAAAAGAAAGCATCAAACAGCTTGACTTTGCACTTTGTTTTCCTTTCAGTTAACAAGCACAAACCATGGATTGAGACCACCTATCATGGCATAGTGACAGAAAATGACAACACGGTGCTCCTGGACCCCCCTTTGATAGCCCTGGACAAAGATGCCCCTCTGCGGTTTGCAGGTAAGGAATTTCATCTGCATTTCTGCTTTAAGGAGTGAAAATGCTTTCCTGAGGGCAAATGCTGTGTGTTAGTGTGTTCTCCCTAACAGCAGTTTTGAGATCCTAGGAAGTGTTTGTGCGTGGGTCAGAGTTTCATTTCAGATTTACAGCCGTGTCCAAACCAGAGGTCTCTCCCTTGCAGGTGTTTTTGTGCTGCTGCAATTTCGGGTCTATATGTTCATTTTCCTGGTGTTTTATTTTTTTCCCCTCAGTCCTCCAGATTCCACATTTCACAGCATTCAGTCTGGGACTTCTGGAACAATGATTTTCTTATCATTCTCAAGAGAGTTTTTTGTTTTCTTGCTGGTTTTGATTTGTGTCTTAACAGAGTGAAAATACTAACTGGTAGAATTAAGATTGCATGCCTGTGATGGGTTTGTTAACAGTCTGGGTTATTTTTAAAAATGGGCAACCTCTTGTGGCTGAAGAAAAGGGTTTTCTGCTCTAGCAAAGACTGTAGAGAATGATGCCCGAGACATTTGCAGATTGTGGGTTAATCCTTCACTTTGAACACAGGACTGGAAGGTGACATTTTTTCTTACAAACTTAAGCAGTAGATTTTTTTTTTTTTCTGAGAGCTACTGCTTAAGAATACTGAGTTCATGATTTGGATGCAGTTTGGATGCAGTTTTTTTTTTTTTTTTCTAGTTTGACCAAGTATTAGAAAGATGTGTTTGAAGAACACCATTGGGCATCTGCAGGTGTTTAAATTACACAGGCTTAAATTGGATATTTGCAGAAGCTTGCTGGGTTAAGTAAAATTTGAGAGCCGGCAATCCTAAGTGGAATACCTAAAGGATGTGACACTTTTGGGAGCATTGCTTAGCCTGGCTTCAAAGAGGAAGGGAACAGAAAAGGAGAGTAATTAAATTAAATTAAATTAACAGCCATTTGGAGTGTTCAGCACTGCATTGTGTTAGGGCAGTTTGATCTCAATTTTCTTAGAGTGGTGCTTAAAGTAACAGTTTAGTTGCATTATCCTAAGGCTGTAATTATCCCCAAGGATGTTGGGGAGAATGGTAAACCTCTGAAATTCAAACTTTCTGGTGGATACAGAATGGCTGGGGCTCCTCAGGGATCTTCACTGGAAATAAAGCTGCTGTCTTTGTGCAGAAACCTTTTCCTGATGGAGCAGCTTGTGTTGGGGTTGGTGAAATCTGTTAAGTAAAAAGAGGTTTGGGAAAGGCTGATTTGTGTACTCAGTGATGAGGAGAACATCGATCACCTCTCACAGTCCTTCAGTGCTTTAAATGGAGGTGCTGGTAGTTTGGCAGCATTGAATGGATTCTGAAAATGGCAATTTTATACCTCTCGGGTAGTAATGTTTTCAAGAAAATCCTGTCAGAGTATTTTCAAACATGTTGTCAGGTTTGCAGAGGAAAATCTTATGTCAAAGCATTGCTCAGATGAGCCTTTTTCCATTGGGTTGGTCTAAATTGGATAAACCTGCTTTCATTTCATGAAACTTCTTTGTATAAACTATATATTTTGGCTTTCAAAAACTTGACAATACTTAAGCAGCAGCAGCAGCCCAATAGATTTAAAGAACTCAGATTTTGATTATTAGCACATTAACCCTGTTGGGTTTGAATCACATGAATTTTGAGCACCGTGGGGATCTGGAAAAGTATTTGTGTGCCTTTAACTGGACTCTGTCCTTGAGGAGCCTGGGTGACTCTGCTCCCAGCTCTGCCTGGGGTGTTGTGCTGGTGTCCAGCTGCATTTTTTGGGGTGTTGAGGTGACAGAAGCCCCTCAGAGCTCTGTGTGTCCTCCCAGCAAAACAAAGCATTGTCAGGATTTAAAGGACCTGTGTCAGCCCTTACTGCTCTAGTCCTACTTACAACCCAAATTTATTCACGCTTCAAAAGGCTGGATATTTTAATTAACTGTGCCCTCTAGCTGAGCTGGGAAGCTCTGGAACTGTGTGCAGGTTTAAAAGATTTTTTAAGTAGAGCTTTTTGCTTTATTTCAATTTTGAGCGTGTCGAAACATCGAAACAACCTGTCCATTTAACAGCTTTGTGGCACCCGAACTGTGGGGCAAGGAAAAAGCAATATTTTATAGCTGTGCTCCCCCTGTACTGTGGGCAGGATCCTGAAATTCAGATGTGCAAAAATAAAAGGAGGGTTATAGAGAAGTTTATTTCTGGTGTTATTTGTGTGGTTCTAAATCTGAAGTGAAAAGCTTTTGAGAACAGAGTTTGATGTTGCTCTGTCAAACTGCCTGACATGGAGGGACCCCATGGAATTATCCTCTTGCCCCATGATTGTCTCCTCAAGCAGATCTGTAACGATGACCATTCTTGTTTCTCACTGAAACTCCTGTGCTGGAATTTGATCCTGAGTGGGTTTGCTGCAAAAAATAAAATAAAGGACGGCTACATTTTCTCGTTGTACCTTGGAGTAATTTGTGTCTAAAGTCAGTCTGAAGCTCTCTGTGGGGATCTCCCCTTTACTGGGCAAAAAGGAGCTGAGTTTTTTCTCGCATTTGAAGCAGACAGTGTTATATCTGGATGCCTCCACAGAGCTGGATGTGTTTTGTTGTGAGTTTTAGCTGGGGTCTCTCTGGCCAGATGTTGGCAATGCTTCCCTTGTGGAAGGAAATGTTTCCTTGGCTTTTTGATGTGCCTCTAATAGGGCTTTAATCCCTCTTCCCTCACCCCTAGAGAAAACCACTTCTCAGCCACAGTCCTTTATTTTCCCTTTGCTACTCTGAGATGCAAGAAGTGTTTCTGTGGGGGGTTAGGAATTCTTTGACACTTAAAGCCTGAATATGTTTGGAAAGGATCTTGCAGAATCTCTATTCATACTTTTAAATAAAAGACCCCCAAAAAACCCAGGAAGCCCTCAGGTCCCTCTCCCTGGGGGCAGGTTCCCAGTTGGGCTGGGAGGGAGTTTCGTTGCGATAGAATTTCAGTTGTTTTTGCATCAAAGGTAAGGTGTGCATGAAGTGATGTAACAGTTCTGCGCTCAGAAATACCTGTTTAGAAGGTGATCTGTGCACGTTGAAATGGGAGGCTTTCCAAAAGGCTTTCCATGGTCCTCATGCTGCTTGGTTGGAGCTGGGAGAATTTACATTCTCCTTCTGTGGAGTGGAAGTGGAGAGAGATTCCCGAGTCTGAAGAGTGTCTAGTCAAATCCTGTATGTGTTTTACATGTCTTACATGTTTAATGTACTTGTTATGTTAAATAAAAGAAATTATTTAATATACTTAGTACATTTAAGTAAAATAAGTAGTTTAAATATCTTCTGAAACTTTTGGTTAACTATATAATTATTTTACATCATTATGTCATAACAGTACAGAAAAGATAGGACAGTAAAACTCAACAAAACCTTGGAATTTTCTCCAGTTCTCCTTTTTAACTGTGCTACACCAGAAAGGAGAAATACAGAAGCCCTTTAGGATCCAGGGTTGCTGAATGTTTCCTGACTAACACGAGTTCCACTGGCCTGTGTTAGGTGTAAAACGAAGTGGTTTTTCACCTGTCAGTACAGCTGGGTGAAAAGTGCTGTCCTGGTTATTTAGCTGAACAGTTTCCAACATATTAAATACAAATGAACTTGCAGATTGATCGTGGTTCTGCTCCTCGTAGCAGTTTTTAAACAGCCTCCCCTTTCCCAAAGAGGTGATTGCCCCATTAATCCACCCCTCCCTCTCCTCTCCTCTCCATTCCAGGCTTTGTGCTTCCATCTTCCCTTCCAGTTATTTTGTCCCTGTAACTCCCAGGTTTCACACACACTGGCCCTCTCAGGGAGGTGGGTACAGGAGTTAACACATGGAATATGGAAAAGCTTGCAGTTGGAATGTCACTTCTGGCTGATCAGCCGTGTCAGCCATGAATTTAAACAATGTAAAACTTTCTTCAATGGTCCTGTTGCCAAAACACATTAAAATCTGGGATTGGATTTATATCCTGAGTAAGAATAGACTGAAATAAATGGTGTGGGGGCCACAAGAGGCAGCATTCTTGGAGTGTTGAAATAAAGAGCTGGTCGTAAATCCAGGGATTACCTGGAGTGAGTTTGAGGGAGAACCTGTTGAGAGCTGTTTCAGAAACTGGCTCCTTTCAAAACGGACTAGAAATCACCATAAGGTAATTTTTCTTACTTATATTTCCACTTCAATATTAAATTGGAAATTTGCCTTCAGTAAAATATTTCTCTGTACCTACAGTGCCTCATTTCTTTCTGAGGCCACTCTGGGATGCAGCCTTGGAAGGGTTACTGCAGGTTGTTGGAAATGTATTAGGATCGCAAATTAATGTGTATATGTTTTCATCGTGAATTATGGCAGTGTTGTCAAGTTGGGTTTGCAGTTTTGCAAATGCTGGGGGTTCTACAACCTAAACTGATGTGGAAACACAAAAATCCCATGATTGTTCTAAAAAAAAAACCTTTTTTTTTTTTTTTCTGGAACTCAGAAGGGGAGTATGAAGTTTTTTAATGGTAGAAACGTGGTGGTTTCGATATAGTAGATAAAAGCTGGTTTGAATTATCTGATGTGTCTTCTTTAAATAGTATACTATGAGTAAGTTCAGATCAGTTCTGCTTTATGGATAGTTGGTCATCACCGTGGAATTTGGAAAATATCTCTTGTTTAACAGGTGGTATTTAAAACACAAAAAAAAAGAAGAGGAAAAATGAGAAGAGCCTTTTGATGAACTTACTAAATACTTCACAATCCTACCTGGAGTTAAAAGATTAAATCGTATTTAACATAACTAAAACTCTAAAATTGTAACAGTTGCAGCAGATCACCACTGGAATTTTCCAGTACAGTTTTTCCAAAGCTTTTCTGTGTAATGTGTGAATCTTTCCTTATTTGCTCCCGTTCAACCTTTCCTGTTACTGACTTGGGTTTATCTTTTCTCCCTTTAGGGAGTTTTGAGGTGACAGTCACCAAAGAAGGTGATAAAGGGTTCTTTCTATCCCTTTTATGAATATTAACCTACTAACTTTGGTTATGAAATGGGGAATCAGCACTGAAACAGAAGATCCTGTCATGCACTTTTGTCCCATTTATTCTCCCAGTTTTTTTCTATTTTAAAATATATCGATAAAAAAACCTGTTATGTAACCAAACCCTGGGTTAGAAATATCTGTAAATCAGACATCCATTTGAACCATTTGGGGTTACTCTACATTGTGTGGACACTGAGGAAGTTGCTTTTGGGGAAAATTAGTGTTTTCTGAGATTTTCACTTACAGCTTTTTTGGGACATCTGAAGATTTTTTTTCAAGTGCTTTGTAAAGTGATTGCAGCCCTTTCCCTGCAGAGCATACCCTTCAGTATTTAATTAGTTTAAATATGAATCAACCCCCCTTTTTTTGGAAGATGTTTCCAGTAGGAGAGCATTCTTGGTGCTCTGGCACCACTGCAACTAGAACGGCAAAACAGTGGGGTTTGTTGGTGTAAGAAAATCACCTCCAAAACGTGAGTTAGACAGGTAAAAACCCAGTGTGGGTGCTCAGACAGCTTGAGTGGCTTTTGTTGTGTGCTGGGCTTACCCAGCTGTGCCAGCCAGAGCCTTGCAGTGCAGTGTGAGGCTCGGAAGTGTTTCAGAGTGATGTCATAGGGCCTGCTCCTCCAGGTTTGTAGGGTGAGGGGTTTGGAGAGAAGGCCAGCCCCCTAAATCCTGCCCCTGACTGCCACCTGGCCCCTGTTAGCAGATAGCTGTTGAAATGGATGCCTGAGAAGTTGGTATTTCTACCTTTCTCATCCAGTAGTTCATTTTGATTCCCTGATTTTAGCCAGGTCCATTGCACAGGAAGACTTTGCCCTTCTGACCCATTGACAGAATTTCTGTCATTCCGGTGCTGAACCTTTCTCATCCCTCCAACTTGTAACTGTGCATTTTAACCTTTTGCTCTGGTCAAAACAAACCAGCTGCCCAGCTATTCCCAGTAGCTTGGCATAGAAGACATTCCCAGTGGCCTTGGCTGTGTGCTCACATCAGATCTCCTCTCACCCTCGAGCTATCTCAAGTACTCCTGTGAAATGCCTGTCTACATTTCTCTTTTTTCTCTTTTGTACTCCTGCATGAATGGATGCAAAGTAAACTGAGTTGCTTAAAAGGGCGGATGTTTTTGGCTTCTTTTTTTACTAAAGTTCCCAGAAATCACCCATCTTTTAAAGCACAGTGCTCTTGCTTTGTCCACAGAACCCTCACAAAACCCCCTGGCTGCAAAATGTTTGGTGGTTTATTTTTCTGGACGCTTCAACCCCTCCCACCCCTTCTGACCCCTCTTCCTTTGGCTCTGTAGGTGAGATTTGTGGATTTAAAATTCACGGGCAGAATGTGCCCTTTGAAGCAGTGGTGGTGGATAAATCCACCGGGGAGGGAATAATCCGCTCAAAGGAGAAGCTGGACTGTGAACTCCAGAAGGACTACACGTTCACCATCCAGGCCTACGACTGTGGGAAGGGACCAGACGGGGCAAATTCCAAAAAATCCCACAAGTAAGTAAATCTGGGCTGGGCTGAGGGGAAGTTTCCTGCTTATGATGTTTTTATTATCTATGTAGAGTAAATGTAAGTGTTGATACTGGAAGGCTTTTTTCATGTGAGCCCAGAATCACGGGATGGGTTGGGTTGGAAGGGACCACGGTGGGTCATCTGGTGTGACCTCCCTGCTCCAGCAGGGTCATTATGGGGATAAAAAGAGCAGCCAAATGGACATGGACTGCTTGGACATATCTTCATTTATATCTTATGTGACATTGCTTCATCCCTTGAAGTCTCTGAGTGAATAGAAAATAGAGTGGGGATAGAAGCAGAAAAACTGTCGATACACTTAAAATGTGGCTCGAGTTGATACAGAGTTTGTGTGGGATACCAAGCCTGGACATTGTTTCAGGATTCAGTTTCTAAATCCCCAAAACTGGTTCAAGAAGTCAATCTATTAAGCTTAACAAAATGCAGGAGAAGCCACGTTGTTATCATTTGCAGACAGCCCCACCAAAAGAACCTGAGATCAATAGCACGAGGCTCGTCTGTGCCCAGACTGAGGAGTGGGAACAAAGCAATCTTCAGCTAATCTTTATCTGAAGAAAAACCACAATATAAAATGCCCTCTACAAAATCCACTTGAGGATAACTGTTGAACACCCTGGTGTAGACATCTGCAGAGCATGTGGGAGATGAGCTGCTGTGTGAGGCAAAGCAGGGAGTAAATAAGATCAGGACCAGACTAGCAGGGGTCAGCTTGGTGACAAACACAACCTTGTTATGTAGAGCTGGGAGCTTCAAAACAGGCCACAGAATGGAACCTCCTAAAGGATTGCACTTATGGAAAATAGCTGTGTCCTTAAGCTGGTTGGTACTCAGTTTGACTTTTGAAGGAAGATTTCAAAGAGAAAGATGGCAACAAATGTTTTGTTGGGTTGGCTGGAATTATATCCTTTGTTCAGGTCCTTCTCCACACTGTAGAATTTATCTGTATTTTTCTGCCTGTGCTGGTTGGGGTAAAAACTTTTCCTCTGATGGGTCTAGTAAAAATTAGGATTATCCAAGTTCATGACTATGTCATGAACATCCAGCAGCACATTCTGCTGCTGTTCCCCCACAGCAGAATGATGGGTTTCCACAATCTGCACCTACAAACCACTGTTCACCTTCCCCTGGCCCATGGCTGGCTGTGTTGTGGGGTTTTTGTGGTTTTTAAGAGTCTTGGAGTGTAGCTCTGCAGGTCAGAAATGTGCAGTTTGTTTGGTACCTTTTTTTTTTTTTTTTTTGGTGGTGTTCAATTTAGCACATAGGATAAAATAAAACCTTAAAGATATTTCTCAGCATAATCGTTAGGAAACTTCTGCTTTTATGGGAGGACTGTAATTATTGAATTCTTTATTAGTTACATTCCATCATTCATCTTTTCTCCTGGGTCAGTGACAGCAACTGCTTTATTTTTCCTTTTCTGTGTAAACCAGCAATCGGTGACAGGCATGAAAGGATGGAATTCAAGATCCAATCTGTTTTGGATTATCTAGCAGGCTGTGTGATGTGTTAAAGTGTATCTGCCACTTCTGTGATTCTTCCATTTAAATTGTCTGATTTCTCATTTCTCCATCTAACAAATAAGCCTGTTTGCCCTGACTTACACAGCTGAGTACTTTATTAGCCAAAGAAAGCCAATCAAATGCACTTGACTGAGCTCTCAGTCTAAGACCACTCTTAACTGTCACTCCTGTTCACATAAAGTAAAATTTGGGTGTTCACATCAAATACTCTGACAGCAGGGAAGAACCAGGATTATACTGTTGTAACAAAAGAAAAAAAAACCTATTTTGTCACTGCTCTGTTTCATTGCAGTTCTGTAAAATGGTGCCAATTTTAGGGTTGCAGTACAAGGGCTTGAAATGTTATTTGCAAATAAATAACAGTAGTAAACAGTCACGTAGAATTGCACTGATTTATGTAGCAGCACGCTGGGAAAACACCCACTGCCTTCCTAGCTAGGGCAGTTCTGAGCCTGTTGGCTTTATTAGTCATTTCTTCCTGAGGGCTGGAATTCCGAAGGATTGGGCCCACGTGGAGCTGTTGTATCACAGCCTGGCAGGGGCAGGAGCTGCAGGCTGACCTGTGAGTGTGTGTTGTTGCAGAGCCACAGTCCATATCCAGGTGAATGATGTCAATGAGTACGCCCCGGTGTTCAAGGAGAAGTCCTACAAGGCCACGGTGATTGAGGGCAAGAGGTACGACAACATCCTCAAGGTGGAGGCCGTGGATGCAGACTGTTCCCCACAGTTCAGCCAGATCTGCAGCTACGAGATTGTCACCCCAGATGTACCCTTTGCCATCGACAAGGATGGTAAGTGCAGCGGGAATTGCTGTCATCTGTCACCCAGAGAGCAGGATTGCGAGGGGTCAGCACAGGAGTACAGCAGGCCTGTTCAACCCCTCCCTCCAGCACAGTTAGGCAGAGGTGTTCAGTCTGAGTTAATAATGAAAAGTGAGGTGTCTTTCAGTGCCAATACCATGTGCTGTTACTGATGGCAGGAGCAGATGGGGTGTTGCATCTCTGTTTCTTGTAAAATGCTTTTCGAACCGAAGAAAATACAGTAGCTGAAGTTTTAAACCATCTCTTAGTAGGTCTGTCTTGTCCATTCTGTTTTAGGATAACTTGTGCTACTTAGCTTTGAAAAGTGGGGTTCCACGTGTGTGCTTTACCCATTTGAGGTGCTCATGTGTGCCTGGAGTTTCACGGCTGTTGCTTTTGAAGAGTAGTCGTTTGTTTAGGTCATTTCCTGGCCTCCAGTGATCTGGGGGCCCTTCAATAGGTCATTTTAGTGGTTCAAGCAAGCTGGTTAAGCAAAGTGAACAGTTTCCAGTGGGCTTTTAGTTTGAGTTTTTTGGGGAGATCCACATTGTCAATGGGTTTGCAAATTTAAAAAGAGATAGAGGATGCTGGCATAATCCAAACAGGTTATGTATCAGTTGCCATGCAGGAGCAGTTCCATTTGGAGATAATGTGCTATTAAGAGCCTGAGATGTATATACCTGCTGTTTTGTGTCTGTGTGCTCATCTCTGGATTAATGCAATTTGTAAGGATCTGGGCCTGATGTCAGGCACTGAAAAGTCAAACAGTGAAGGGCAATTCCCTCCCAGGTCTGTCTGTTGAAGTCTTGGGCATCTGTATAAAGTACAAAGCTGGTACCTGAATGCCTTTAATGCAGCAGTGACCCCGAGAAATGCTGTTGATTGATGCCTGATCATTGCTTTTTTTGTGTGTGCCAGGTTATATAAAAAACACAGAGAAGCTGAGCTATGGTAAGGAACACCAGTACAAGCTGACAGTGACAGCCTATGACTGTGGGAAGAAGAGAGCGGCTGAGGATGTGCTGGTTAAAATTAGCATTAAGCCTACGTGCAAGCCTGGCTGGCAAGGTTGGTTTGCTCCGCTTTATATCTCTGTTTTCAGCACTTGCTGGTACCCTCAGTTCAACGTGAGGCACCTTTAATGTTGTTTCTTTGGGTGAATACACAGGTTGGAGCAAAAGAATCGAGTATGAGCCTGGCACTGGTTCCTTGGCCCTGTTCCCTGGGATGCATTTGGAGACCTGTGATGAGCCAATAACCTCAGTTGAGGCCACAGTGGAACTGGAAACCAACCACATTGGTAAAGGCTGTGACAGAGACACCTACTCAGAGAAATCCATCCACAGGCTCTGTGGTAAGAATGCCTTTGTTAAAGTCAAAGTGCTCTCTCTTGCTCACTGGTTTTTCTTTGAATTTTATGTTAGACCATGAACCAGTGAGTAGATCTGGCCTTCACTTTGCATGGAGTTTCCTCCAACTTGTTTCCTAGCAGGCAGTGAAATTGCCTGAAGGGGACTTTTAAAATGATTCTCAAGTGTGGTGAAGAATCTCTTTCTTCTGCCTCTCCACTGCCTTATGTACACAAATAATTTCCCTCACATGAGAGTCATGTCCAAGAGCTGAAAGGATGTTATCTGGGTGAAGGGTATAGCCATTAAAGCCTCTCTTTCTCTGAGCGTGATGGATGCAATCTTAAGAAATACGTGGTGGGAAAACTAGATGAGAACACCAAAAAAAGAGTGGTTTGGAAAAAAACCCAGTTCCCTTGCTTCAGATGAATTCATGCTGTGCTTGCCCCAGGGGGCCCTTGGCACCCACTTATGCAGCAGTTGAAGGCTTTATGGAAAGCTCATGAATCTTTGGTAGCCACTATGCAAGAACTGAGATTACAGGACAAATTATCACTGATTTATGTCTTGAACTTCAGCTGAAAGTGTGCCCAGTGTGTAACCCCAGAGACCCAGGCAGTTCCTGAGCTGTGCCCTGATTGAGGTCAGTGTGACGTTAAGAAGTGGGGAAAGGAGAGCGAGCCAAGAACCTGCTTCTGACTCTGCTGTGAATAGACAGCGAGCTGGGAGGGGATGCTTATGCACTCCCTCCAACTGGGTCAGTGTTAGACTTACGACTGGTGCAGTGTTGAGAGAAAGGCATCATCACAGTCACGGGTCTGGGGGACAAGTACCATTAATGAACTGGTTCCTGAGACAAGGGGGCACAATAAGGTTCTCCAGCTGGAGAGACAGTAAGCAAAACAATTTCAATGAGCTTAGTTGCTTACCCAGAAGCTAAATTTT
This sequence comes from Empidonax traillii, assembly GCF_003031625.1. Lineage (NCBI taxonomy): Eukaryota > Metazoa > Chordata > Aves > Passeriformes > Tyrannidae > Empidonax > Empidonax traillii. The sequence goes on along the minus strand of NW_020955299.1, from coordinate 978,482 downwards.
GGAAGTCATCATGATATCAGATGTCTGTAATTAGTGCCACATTCTTTAAAAGAAGAATTACTTGATGTGTGGTGGCAGCACAGAACCCTCACAGTGCTGAAAATTTAACGCCCGGAAAAGCCGCTTGGTTTGAAACCAGCAGTGATCTTTTTTTTTTAAAGTTTCTCTCTGATTCCCTGTTTGTTGTAGGTGCTGCTTCTGGCACAGCTGAGCTGCTTCCCCCTCCAAGCAGCGCTGCCAACTGGACCATGGGGCTCCCCACGGACAACGGGCACGACAGCGACCAGGTGTTCGAGTTCAACGGCACCCAGGCCGTGAAGGTCCCCGATGGGGTTGTCACCATCAACATGAAAGAGCCCTTCATGATCTCAGTGTGGATGAGGCACGGGCCTGGAACCAAGGAGAAGGAGACAATCCTGTGCAACTCAGACAAGACAGGTTTGTGGGGATTTCAGTCATAAACAGCCTTTTGGTTGGTCGGGTTTTGGTGTTCTCTGGCAGCACATGTGACAACCCTCAGGTTTTCCTCTACCTTTCTTTTTTTTATTTGAAGTGAAATGAAGTGGATTTTAAAAGTCACTCTTTATTGTGCTTGTGTATAGGTTTGGCCTTAGATTCTCCAGCTTCAGATTGGGCAGGCTTGTTTTTCCTAATTCTATTTCAGTTTACTTTGTGCACTGCTTTTGCTGTGGTGGATGACTTATTCTGGCAATGCAGGCTCGAGTTTGCATCTCCAAAGATAGCTCTGTTCTTGATGCTGCCTGAAAACACTGAGACACATATATCAGGTCTAGTGGCAGCATTTGCTGCTATATCTTTTTTTTTTTTCTAGGAGGATATAATTTCTTTCTCTCCAGTGATGAAATTTTTCTTCACTCAGTGCATAATTTCCCTCTCTGTGAATGCTACAGACACAATGAATTTGAAAATGCTATTAATAAGAAGGAAATGTGATAACCCTGTTTCCATAATTGCTGTCTAATGGGGGCAAAAGAATCCCTGCCTTTGTTAAGCTGGAGCAGTGCATTTGGCCAGTGTATTAGAGACTTTATTTAATTGCTGCTGAGTCTTTCAAAGGAAACTACACTGAATATATTTGAAATTTTATTTGAAAATAAGAAAGATTTATAATACCCCAAAAGCATTTCTTTGAACAGGAGAAAAGTGCCAGTCATCAGAAACAAGCACAAATACTCTTTTTTCCTACCTTCACCTATTCCTCTTCATCAAACCTCAAACCTTCTTTATGAAACGAAGTGAACTAGAGAGAAAAAAAGGCAAATTTAAATAGATTTTCCTGGTTTAAAGTGCATGGGCAGCAGACCTTCAAAACAACTTTTCCTCTTTTATTCCTTGGTTTGACCTAACCATGGAATTCTTGTGGCAGGTAATTTCTGGTAATATTTGCCTTCATTCTAATGGTATATTAGGAAATATTGAAGGACTGAATGCAGGTTGGCTGGAGGGAGGCAGTTTGGAGTAGATTGCACTGGAACAGGGCTGTCAGACTGAAAGATTGACGTGAGTTTGGTCCCTTTCTTGACTCATCCGTGCTGTGGAATGGGTGATGTAGCTAAAATATTCCTTTCCCTTATTTTCAGCTGTTTCTCCAGCATTTCACCCCTGTACTTGTTTCAAATGGCAAATCCTTCAGAGCTGGGCCTGCAGTTCTCTCTTAGGAAAAGTGTGTCCCCCTGCCATCACACGGACCTGCTCCAAACCAGGACTAATCAGAGGCTGGGGGAGCTGCTCCTTTGTAACAAAAAAAGCTCTTCTGTGTGCAGATAGAGCTCTTTCTCTTTTTGTTCTCCTGCTGATAGGTTTATCTCTGGCTCTTCTCTCCAGTGCCCTGTTTTAGGCTGGATTTGGAGAGATGTGTTTGTTACTCGTGGGTTCTCCAGCAAATGTTTCAAACTCCTCTTACCGTGCCTGCCTGACTTGATTGGCTTGTTCCTCTCAGTTCCACGGAGATTTAAGTGTGGGAATTGCAGAACAGGTGGATCTGGCGGAGTTCTTGGGAGGTTCCCAGGGAATAATGCTGTTGCCCAAACTCTCGTGCAGATATGAACCGGCACCACTACACCCTCTACGTCCACAACTGCCGGCTCGTTTTCCTCTTCCGCCAGGACCCTTCCGAGGGAAAAACCTACAAACCTGCTGAGTTCCACTGGAAGCTGAATCAGGTACGTCTGGAAGGACAGCTGGTAGGATGCTGGAGTGAGAACCACCAGGAAGGAAGCTCCCTGGGGGTGTCATTATTAATAAATGCTTTTTGCAGCTCTGACTGAATTCTGACATCCTTTTTCGTAGAACCCAACGATACTTGCTTTGTTTGTGATCAGCTGTCAGGTTCAGCTGGACCTCTTAATTTTGGGTGTAAAATAAAAATCCCAGTGTCATTCTTCTAGCTGTGATGTCAGTTCTCTTCACTGAGTGCACTGTAAGGGAGAGTGCATGAGAAAACGGGAAGTATTCCAGTTTGTTTACAGCATTAAAGTACTTGTGGATATGTGACCTTTTTCTGGATCTGAGTGATAAAATAACCCTGGATATCTGCAAATTTATCAAGTCCTTTTAGTTGCTCTAGATTACTACTGCAGGTCTGTTTTGCCTCTTACCTTTCTAACATACCTAATTATATCCTAGTTTTTTGTGCAGGGCAGTGTGTGTTGTTTTAATGATAAAATACACATATGTATCCTTGTAGGAAAATTTCTACTTTCCAAAACCCAATCACCTCTTTCACTGTAAATAATTCTGACATGGAAGGACTTTTCCTATTCAGAATGGTCATGTTTTTTTTAATGTTCCTTCTCAGAAAATACCTGTCCTCTGTCAAGTAACGTTGTCTTATAACAGCGTTTCAGGATGTGCTTGCATGTAGATATGTATTTTTGGATTGAAATACGCTGTTATTCAGTATAAAAATTAAAGGAAGGGAAATGCAGCAGCTTCCTGTGTTGGCAACAGAAGAAAAGAAACTTTTTATTAATGTTTGGCAGTCAGTTTGCCTTTCAGATGAGTGCCATGTGTGTGCAACAGCAGCTGTGTCTGTGCAGGCTCGTAGATGTCATTTATCTGTGTGTGTGCTTATGCAAAGTGTGCATCAGATCAGTGATTCAACTGTAATTATTAACGTTGAAAACTCTCTTTGCTCAGGTGTGTGACAAGGAGTGGCACCACTACGTTGTCAACGTTGAATTCCCTGCAGTGACCCTTTATGTGGATGGTGTTTCCTACGATCCCTTCCCAGTGACTGAGGATTACCCCCTGCACCCCTCCAAGATAGAAACACAGCTGGTGGTTGGAGCCTGCTGGCAAGGTAACTATTTACAATATTTAATGCTTTAATTAACTCCTTTAATGATATCTCTATGGTTATCTAGAATTACGTGGCAGGTCTCTTTAGTGCCTGGAAGATAACTTGCTTTGCCTTCTGCAGGTTGTTTTTGCTCCTGGCTGGTATCATCACATAGTTCCTCTTTTAGTCATTTTTTCCATGAGTGTTTGTTTTCTCGTTGGCCACGGGGTGCTTGTGACACACAAAGCTGCTCACCGAGCTGTATTCCATCAGAGTGGTTTTGTGGTGTTTGGGAATACAGAGAGCTTTTAATTTTTATTATTATTATTATTGTTGTAGTTGTAATTTTTTGCTGTTTTTAATAATAGTTGCAAGAATACTTCACACACTTCAGATTACCAAGCAGAACACTTAATTTCAAGTAAGTTGAAAAGCATATTGGGGGAAAAGTGTTCTCATTATTGCAGCTGTGACCAGCAGACAGCACAGTGCTGCTGCCCTTGGATGGTTCACCATTTCTGCTTACAAAAATAGACATCTCCTTTATTGTTCCCGAATTGTGGCTTCAAATACAATATTCTGCAGGCTGTGAAGTGCTGATTCATGTGCTTTAATACTTTAAAACCTCCCCTTCAGAGCTGGAGGAAAAAAGGAGGAGGATGCATCTGCACATGGGTGCTGATTGCAGAGATCTTGGGAACAGAGCTCTTGCCTCACTGCTGAACTGCAGTGTTTGCTGATTAAATTAGACCCTGGCTGGTAGAAAGCTGCTCCCTTTGGTGGGAGATAAAACTGTGTGAAATCATTCCTGTTTTATTTAGTTCCCATTACAAGCCTGCAGTTGCTGTCTGCAGTAATGCACAGATGCAGCCTGGGAATGAGTGACAAATGGACGGCTTTGAGACGTTTTTTTAATCAAATTAACAGTTTCTGTCATATAATGTCTCTCTTCTCTGTGAGCTTTAAAGCTTTGAAGTGTGAATGAAGGTTAAATTATCTGTCCTCTCCATCAAATCTGTTATTTTGTGACAAGTTCACTATCATTCAGTATTAATGCCATTTCAGGGCTAAATTCATTCTGTTGTCTCTTCCTTCCATCACTTAATGATTTTCTCCATAATTCATCTCCCTCTGTTTGTGACTTTCCAGCCAATCTTTTCTAACTCAAAGGGAAGTTTTAGTGACTGATTTTAAAGAAACTGGAGCTTGGAAAACTCAGTTCCAGCTAAATGTATGGATTGTGTAATGCCTTCCATGTATGTTCTGCATCCTGACAAGAACATGTCCATTTAATTTACAAACTCCTGTGCACCATGATCTGATTCTTTAATTTCTTCTGCCATGAGATTGCTTTGTAATGAAAGCAGATTGAAATAGGAGTATAAAACCCTGAACTGCCTTTTAAAAATTGCACCAAAAAGCCTGATTTTGAGGGGGATTAGAACACGTGGTGAATAAAGTTTGCCAAAGGAGTGAAATTAATGATCATTGGTTTTATCTCATCAAGATTTTAAAATAAATCAGGCTGTTCTAAGTTATATGTATAAATATATATGTTATATATACAGCTCCCCTCCAAGAGAGAGAGATTTTATGCTTTTGAAGAAGTTCTTTTAACATTTCTTTCAAAAATTTAAAAGCTGGCTTCAATTTTGTTTCCATCTGATAAATTGGCTGCTTAATACGTGGGATACTATTATTGCCACGATAAAATCTGTGTTGGGAATGGCTTCTTTTGATCAGCTTTTAATACCTTTTTGGTGATTTGCTGTATTAGGCTGGATTTCACCTTAATTTCCCCTGAAATGGAGCCAGTTGATTTACAATCTCGTTACTAGCAGTGGGTTGTGGGAGATTTGCTCTCTTGCTTAACCCACTTTTTGCTGGTTTTACTGCAGGTGGGGTGTGGGGCTCTCTGGGTTGTCTTGCCATGACTTCTTATGATGATCCTTCTTCCCTGCACTGCAGCTCGTCGTGTTCCCAAAGATCTCCTAACCCTTGAGGGAGCTGGGTGGAACATGAGCAGACCTTTGGGGGAAGGGCTGCTTTGTATTTTCTGTGAGAAGAGTTTACCAGACTGTAACTACCTGCTCCTTTCCCTCTTGTCCCATTTCTTTGTCTTGCTTTTCTACAGAATATACAGGAAATGAGAATGACAATGAAACTGTGCCCGAGACCTCTGCAGGTTGCTGGAGTTTTTTTTTCCCCCACTGTTTTATTTCTTTTTTTTTTTTTTTTTTAAACCAAGACATTGCTTCATCTCACACACAGCATGAAATGCAGCATCGCATCGGGGCCATTGACCTTCACATAATCCTCTCCTAGGCTTGTTGTGCTTCTATTTGCAGAGCTTCATCAGCTGACATTTTGCTTGATTTTGGGGTTGGTTTTTTTTTGGTTTGTTATTTTTTTTTTTGGTTGCATCCAAATGCACATCCATGGACAAATCTGCAGCCGTTGTGGTGTAAACAAGTTGCTGGTGTGAAATACCAGCTATCATTTCTCTCACCCCGTTTTGTCAAAACAGAAATGCCCCTCACCCTGTGTAAATACAGGTGTTTGTGTGCAGGTATTGTGTGTTTATTGCAGAATTATTCAGTATGTTGGGAAGGACCTCTGGGAGTCAGGAGAATCTGCTCCCCACTCACAGTAAGACTGATTTCATATTTAGATCAGGCTGCTTATAAAGGCAGACCTGTAATTTACAGGGGATACTCATTGACCAGGATTTTATATAAAATTATATTTATATAAAATTCTGATTGCCAGACATTTCAAGTTGTCTTAACAGGGTTGGATTTTCTTAGCAATTTTTAGTTGTAGTTCAGTTTTGTCTTGAATTGAGACCCTAAAGTTAGTGTGTATTTCTGAAAGTGAGTTCAAGGTGTGAATTCTTTTTGTAAAGAATTCCTGGAATTTCTCAATTTGGCAATGAGGTAGCAGCATCCAAGGGTACGAAGCTGGAGCTGTACAACTCTAAACTGCAAAGTGTATCATTTGTAACTGGACAATTCACCACTGAATATTATTTTGAGTTACACCAGGGATCTTTCCTCCCTTGGAATCTTTAAAACAAGCTTAGACATCTCTAAAAATCAAGTTGCTTCGTGAGTGATGGCCTTGAAATACAGATTTCCAGGTGGTGTTCTGTTAATTAGCAAGTTGGACTTAGGTGATCACTGTGATGTCATCTTCAAGGAAACCTGAGGAATAAGGTTTATGAGGTTGCAATTCCTCAGAGTTAACCCAGATACCTAAAAGTGAGTTACCTGAGTTGAAAATGCTCAGAGAAGGGGCACCTTTAGAGGGGAGGGGGAGGTAACTCTTGGACACCTTTCTCAGAATGAGCTGAATGGATGACTTTGGGAAGTCCCTTTCTTACCCTTCTGAGTGTCAGGAGAGCCTGCAGGGCTGGGTTTGGGTGTGGGTAACTCCCACCTGGAGGGTGGATCCCCGATGTGGCAGGAGGTGTCATTTCCTCAGCTTGGGAATTGTCATTCCATGGTTTTCATCCCCCTGGCTCTGCCTTCCATTCCCAGCACCACCTCTCACTGTGTGTGGGGGGGGGTGGTTCTTTGGGGTATTTGTGGTGGAACTGATGGTTCCAGGTGGCCCCCCCTGTCCGAGGGCCACGTGCATGGGGAGTGTTGATTCCTCTCTTCCTGCTTGACCAGGACCACGAGGGTTGACCCTCCGAGTGGATCCGAACTAACCCGCATGCGAGTCCCGCCCTGCGTGCCCAGGAGGCCTTGATTTGTTGTTTGACAAAAGGAAAAGGATCCAAAAGCCAAGTGAAGGTTTTTTTCTCCCTCCCTCCCCCAAGGTGGAGAGCTCCGCATGGCGCAGTTTTTCCGAGGCAACCTGGCAGGTTTGATGATCCGCTCCGGGAAACTGGAAAACAAGAAGGTCATCGACTGTCTCTACACCTGCAAGGAGGGGCTGGATTTGCAGATGGCTGATGGTGTTGGCAAAGGTGTGAAGGTAAAGTTTGCAGATGAGCAAAAAGTGTCTGTTGCTTCACTCCTGATGAGGTACAGATTCTTCTGGCAGAGTGAGTAGGGGTGTCCCAAATAAAAGAAGCTAATCCCTTGTGGCATTTTGCCTTAAAATTGCCTAAAAACCTGGAAAATCTTTCTTGTACTAGTATGGTCTTAGTGGAGTTAAAGAGGACACAGTAACTTTCATTCTTGAAGTCTGGAAGAGGCATTCCATGTTTGTAGGCCCCTGTTTAACCAGGGTGTCTGAGATTCTTAACAAGCAGCTCATAAAATGAGACTTAACTTGCCTGACTTTTTTAGCAGCAGGATTGTGTGAACAGAACTAAATTTCTCCTTTAATCAGCTGCCTCTCTCCCATATTATCAGAACCCAGAACTATGTTAAGTGCCTGGAATTTTTCTTAAGGAATGAAACACTAAATATATTCCACTGGAATGAGACAGTGAATAGGGAGGTTAAATTGTGTGCCACAGGGCCACTAAATAATGACCTTTTTGCTTTGCATATGGATGCAATTATCCTGCATTTACCAGGCTGAGTGAGCAGTGCTGAGCTCCAGCTGGATTTGCCAGACCATGGTGGGTGTTCTCTTATGGTTTCCTCCTGTTGTTTCAGATCCACATGAACCCCAGCCAGTCAACCCTGACCATAGAAGGGGATGACATCGAGAGGGTTGACAAGGCCATGCAGCACATCTCCTACCTGAATTCCCGCCAGTTCCCGACTCCCGGCATTCGGAGGCTGAAAATCACCAGCGTGGTCAAGTATGTCCTGCTGCTGGAATAACCCATCCCTGGCAGTGCTGGGGGGGCCTGGAATGGTGTCCTGGTGTCTCAGTTGGGGTAAACAAAGGAGCCTTGGTGTGTGTGACCATCTCACGGGTGAATCCAGCAGATGTTTTCTACACCAGCACTGTTTTCCTCCTGACAGTGGAGTAAAGGAGTGAGGCAGGAATGCATTGCCAGTCACTGCCCTCATTAGAGGTGTTAGCTGTGGCTGTGAGTCAGAGCGTAGAAACGGGGCCAAATGGTAACTGTAAGTAAAAATTAATTGTCAGATTGCTCCCTTGGTGGGGAGTTCCTGCTTTCCCAGGCAGCTGCTGAATTTGTGTGAGACAGCTTTTCAAAGATTGATAAAGCAGTTACTGTGTGGAATTGTCCCTTCCTCCCAGGTGACCTCCACTGCTTGTGTCTTGCAGGTGTTTCAACGAAGAGGCCTGTGTCTCCATCCCCTCTGTGGAGGGCTACGTCATGGTCCTGCAGCCAGAGGAACCCAAAATCAGCCTGAGTGGCATCAACCACTTTGCCCGCTCTGCCTCCGAGTTCGAGAGCTCGGAGGGCGTTTCCCTCTTCCCTGAGCTTCGCATCATCAGCACCATCACCCGTGAGGTGGAGCCGGAGGGGGATGGAGATGAGGATCCTACAGGTGACACCCTGCCCACCCTCACCTCACTCACTGAGCCCCTTGCAGGATTCTTTTCTCTATTAATACAATTCTATTTATAATATTTTATTACATTCTATTTGTAATATATTGTCTTTATAATATATTTATTATATATATATATACAGTATTTTATATTATATCTCTTTAATACAGAATCTAGTTTATTTCTAAAGTGTAGATCTGCTCTGGGCTAACAAAAACTTACTAGAAATGATAGTAAGCCCAGGCCATTATCCTCATATAAATATCCCTTGTTTGAGTTTTGTGCTTTATTTTTTTAATCATTATTTCACAAATACTTGCTCTCCTCTGGCCCAGACTTTTATATTTGCTCTGGGAGAAGAGTTTGCATGTGACGCTTCTGTAGCTCCTGGGCTCCTGTCTCCTTCCCCTGTGTTTCTGCTGCTTATGGATTTGACTTTTCCTCTGCTTTTCAGTGCAAGAGTCTTTGGTATCCGAGGAGATCATGCACAACCTGGACACGTGTGAGGTGACAGTGCTGGGGGAGGAGCTGAACCAGGAGCAGGAGAGCCTGGAGATTGACATGACACGGTTGCAGCAGAAGGGAATTGAGATGAGCAGCTCCAACCTGGGCATGATCATCACAGGTGGGGGGCTTGGGGGCAGGCTCTGGGGGCCCCAGAAAGGGAACAGTGTTCTGGAAGGGGGTTTCTAACACCCGACTCCAGATACTTCATTTTCTTTTAGAATTTCAAGTTTTAGAATTTCAGGCGCAACTTTTTGGTGGAAAGCTGTGATTCTAGAAAACACATCATTCTAGAACATCTTCTTTGTGTCCTTCTCTCCTGTCCCAAATTGCACGTTATCTCTGGGCTGTGGAGTTACACTTTGCCCCAGAAAAGGCTTGTTCCCTGCACAGATAATCCAGTGCCTGGGAGCATCATCCCTTTGTGGTTTATATTCAGAATACATTAAAACATTCTAAAGAAAGGCTCCCCAAATCCCTTCAAAGACTTCCTGGGTCTAAGATGTTATCACAAAATCCATCCACAGGATTTCAGTGGTGGTACTTTTTTTTTCCTCCCAGCTGAAAATCCATCAGCCAGAAAAACTTTTCCCAAAGAAAGGCCGTGATACCTGTCCAGTGTATGATGCTGTATCGGAATCTTCTGCAAAGTAACTGTTTTCCCTGTGTGTTTTTCCTCCCCAGGGGTTGATACTATGGCTAATTATGAAGAAGTTTTGCACTTGATCCGCTACAGGAACTGGCACACGGTGTCTCTGTTCGACAGAAAGTTCAAGTTGGTCTGTTCGGAGCTCAACGGGCGCTACGTCAGCAACGAGTTCAAAGTGGAGGTTTGTGAGCTGAGCTGGGCACTCTGAGGGGCTTTAGAGGATGGAGGTTGTTGCCTCAGCTGATACGTAACTGATCAGTTACCAGTTTAGATTTTTGTCCTGTAAATACGTATGTGAGCATTTTGGGTTGTATTTTATATATAAGCTTCTTATCACTTTGACTGTAATAAGGAATTTCTCTCTTTACTGTTATTAGCTGAAAATATACAGGAGGATAAGAGGTGGGAATGAAGGAAAGGTAATTAATGAGTTAGATATCTTTGTATACACTGTTATTTCAGAGTTAAAGTGTCTGGTTACCAAGTTTGGTAATAAACTGGCTTTATCTCTTCTATTCTGAAATACTGGTGTCTCTACACCAGCTTGCCTGACTAAAACAGATTTGAGAGCTGTGAAACCGAAGGGTTTTGTGACAAGAAATGGAAAATATGGGATGGCTGTCCCCTGAGAGGAACCATTGCTGTGTGGAGGGAGGATTGGATGCCTGCCCTGGCAAATAGATTTTTTTGTTTTGTTTTAATTTCCTTCTCTTTGACTTGTGTCTGTTCAGAACTAAACTGTTGGTGTGTGGAGTTTAACCCTGTGTCCCTGTTCCCAGGTGAACGTGATCCACACGGCCAGCCCAGTGGAACACGCCAACCACATCGCCGCCCAGCCCCAGTTCGTCCACCCCGTGCATCACTCCTTTGTGGATCTCTCTGGCCACAACTTGGCCAACCCTCATCCCTTTTCAGGTCAGGATTCTCTCACGTTGAGCTGGTTGTATTCTGGTGTTAAAATAAACTCTGGGTTTTCCCCAGAGTTTAAAGCAGTGTATTGGGCTGAGAATCCAGGCAGCTCCTTGGGCCTGTTCTGCCCCTGCCCAGGCAGGGAGGAGTGGATTCCTGGAGATCCAGGGTTCCTTTCCTGCCAGCAGAAGAGCTTTCTGTTGGTGTGTGTGTTGGAAAACGGGAGGCACTTGATAAAGGCCCTTGATAAAGGGCTGTGAGGAACTGGGACAGTATTTCTGAATGGCACGAAGAAAGAACTGCGATGATATTCCCTTGATGACTCATGGGATCTGCCCTTTCTGTTTTAATTACATTAATTTGGCAAGAGTGTAGGATGTGAGAGGAAGAAAAATAGGCAATTTAGAGAGGAGTCTGAGCAGTGGAATCTGTTTTCCATGTGTTTTCAGTCCTTCAGAGTGATGTAATTCTATTTAAGGGACCAAGGTTAGCCCAGGTGCCTCTGTAGGTACGTGAGGGTTTGTGCAGTGCAGGTGATGGGAAGGGAGCTGCTTGTTGGCACTGTGGAAGAGCTGCCACTGCCATGTAAGGAACCCCTTGTCTCTTCCTGCAGTTGTTCCCAGCACAGCCACCGTGGTGATTGTTGTCTGTGTGAGTTTCCTGGTGTTCATGATCATCCTGGGAGTGTTCAGAATCCGAGCTGCACATCAGAGAACGATGCGTGACCAGGACACCGGGAAGGAAAATGAGATGGATTGGGATGACTCTGCTTTGACCATCACTGTGAACCCCATGGAGGTAAAACCCTGTGGGGCTGGGGCTCAGCACTGAACCAAAAATGCCCTTTTCCAGCTGGAAGGGGTGGGATTGTCCATGGACAGAAGAGCAGAGCAGAACCAACCCCTGAGCACAGAGCAGAGACTGGGAATTTCGGATGAATGTGCCAAATGCCAAGAGCAGTTATGTTTGGGATCCTGCAGGAGCTTCATGATGCAGGATGGAAATTTGCAGGCCAGTGTCCAGCATGTGCTGCCTTAACCAGCCTGTTTTGGTCCAAACTGTCAGGAATTTATCACCAAAACACCTGTGTTTATAATCCTTCTTAAAGTATCCTACTAAAGATCCTTCTCCAGCAGAATCTGCAAGACTGGATCACCCCTGAGCATCAGTGTGTGTGGAGGGCCAGGGTTGACAGCAGTGGCTCACAGTGCTCCTGCCTTTGTCTTCCCTGGTTGCCGAATTCCTGCTGAGCTTTTAAAACCAGCAAGGAATCTGCAACAGCCCTTTGCCAATACAGTGAATAAAGAATCAGAATAAGAAGAATTTTGGCCAGTGGGGTAATGACAGTTTACTTCTGTTTTAACAGACTTATGAGGACCAACACAGCAGTGAAGAGGAGGAGGAGGAGGAGGAAGAAGAAAGCGAAGATGGAGAAGAAGATGACATCACCAGTGCAGAGTCTGAAAGCAGTGAGGAGGAGGAGGGAGAGCAGGAGGAGGACCAACAGAATGTTAACAGACAGCAACAGCTGGAATGGGATGACTCCACCCTCAGCTATTGATTCCCGCTGTTCCCTTTGTCTTTCTGCTCCCGCTCCAGAAGACTCCACTCTCACACACTCCATTGGTACCGAGGATTCATGGTGTTCCAAACAACACAAATCCATTCTGGCCAGTAGATTGACCCCCACCCACCTGCCGTGTTTGTGTTCTGTCAGCCCCTGATGTTTAGGGTTGTAGTTTAGCATCTCTTCCTTCAGCCATCCCTCAGTGACTGGATTATTTTTTTTTTTTTACACTCTGTGAGGAACCACCTTGCACTTTTTCTTTTTTTTCTTCTTCATGTCATCTCAGCTAAGTGACTCTACAGCTCTGTAGCCATTGCACATGAATTTCTGAACTGTCTTTTTTTGCTCAGTGAAACAAAACTTGGCTTTGTTCCTTTTTTTTTTTTCCTCTTTCTGAAAAGATGCAAAGGTTGCTTGCTGACAAAGGGTAAAGCTGCTCATTTCAGCCTGTTGATTTCTTTTAATTTTCTCCCCCTCTCCCCCCAAATTAGTGCATGTGTAAAGTGGCAGAATGAGGTTAATATGTAGAAGATTAACAAGACTTTTTAATATTTTGTAAATATCTTGGAATTATGTAATTACGTCATTTGTGGTAGTGAAAAACAGGGAATTGGGGTTTCAAACACGCTAAAGTGAAAAATCATGCAGCATGAACTATTACAAGTCTCATCCTACTGCAGCAGGAGCACGGGCACAGTTCTTAGTGTAGATGTTCAGTAACTCTGTCCTTGGCCTTGACTCGATGTGCGCTCATGCCCCGCTCTCCTCCAATTCCTTCCTTTTCTTTAACCCCCTTTATTTTGCAGAGGGATCATAAACTTGGGAGAAATTGTAAAGGCTTGAGGAGCCTCTGCAGAGGTTCAGCTGCCCCTGTGCAATACAGTTGTTTGGGTTTCATTTTTATTTTTATTTTTATTTTTATTTTTCCCTCTCCAACTAAGCGTAAGGGCTTTCGAGTTATTGGGGGGAAAAAAACAAAAACACTACATGGATGGTGGGCAGGATCCGTGGGGGCTGTGGGGTTGTTGCCACAGCTCCTGGTAATGACAGGGAGGCTGCCTGTTAGTGCAGTGCTGGGCTGTTCGTACTGACAGGGTGGGTGTTGGTAAGTGGTGGATTGTGACGAAGCTGGAAAGCCTGAGCCCTGGGTTACCTGTGCACCTTGGCTCCCAGTCTTCATAAATAGATATCTTGGGGTTTTTTTTTTTTGGTTGTTCATTTCTTTCTGATTTGGCAGTGGGAGGGTTTGGGGTGTAGCTGATCCCACTGAGCACTCCTGCTCCTCCCCTGCAGCCCCTTGTACAGTAACTCGGACTGTCGGTGTTTTAAACCTTTGTTTACACTTAGTAATTGTGTTTTCCTGCTGGTGAAAAACTGTAGCATAAATCACCCAACCAGAAAACCTTGGGAATCATGTTGCTGTTACTCCAAGTGGAGCTGATTGGGATTGTTCCCAATCCCGGTTCTGACTTGGGGCCTGCAAAGGACAAAAGCTGGAAGGTACGAAAGGTGCTGCTGCCCCGGCCTGGGGAGCGCTGGTTTTTCTGTCAGGCAGGGCTTGGTGAACTTTATTTGGTCTTAATGCAGAGTCTGGAATAATGAATTTCTGCTTGATTTCTACGGAGGTGGATTAAAGAGTAACTTGTTTTGCTTGTCACAGGAGCCTGGGACTGCATTCCCTCCTCAGCACGGTAAGCCAAGCCCCCGTGGGTGCAGAGCCCACCCGTGTCACTCGCAGCAGGGACAGGGGCACTGGGGAAGCTGCCAGAGGAGCCCAAGGGTGGGGCACAAAGGGTCCTGATGAACAGAAAGAGAGAAAAGAGAAGGGTTTATCCAGGTGTTTGTACAGTTTGCTTTTCAGAGCAGACCTGTCCTCACCTCACGGTGTGACAGGACCTGTGGTGGGTTTGATCCGGGGGAACCTTGACTGTGGAGTGCCTTTACAACGGGAGATGGACCTGGAAGTAGGGAGGGGAACCCACACCAGAGCTTACCGTTCCTTTGGGGTTGTTTTGGGGTTTGGGGTTGGGGGGTTTTTTTTTGGTTGTTTTTTGGTTTTTTTGTTTTTTTTAATGTAAAATTTTAGATTTCTAAAAGGGGAAAAATGGTTTTGACTACTTACGTGGTAATTAACTGCTAGTTTTAAGTAAACTGGGAAACTTTTAACTTATGTCTGACAGTTGTCCTGTGTTAATGTGTAGAAGACTTATCCTTCCATATACTGTTGCTGTAGCTGCTGTATTTTAGACCAAAACTGATCATGGCTAAGTGGTAATCCTGAGGGGTTGTGACACAGTTTGTAGCCACTGTGGGTTATAACTTTTCAGATGTGTATATTGGTAACAGGTCAGTTTGGAAAGTCTATAAGCTACAATAAATTTCTGGTTCTAAAGGTCGTTTGCATTTATTTCTTCCCGAGTGGAACAAAGTAGAAATCAAAAGTTACATAAAACTGAGTGTTAATTTGCCTCTTATGGGGGAGGAGGAGGAGTCTTTGTTTTTGTTGATCTCAAGCACAGAAAGATCTGTGGACAATTGATCAATATTTTTTATTTTTTTTACTTACAAAACATGTACCTAAAGCAACTGAAAAGTTAAACATGTAAACATTCTCTTCTCGCAGAACCACAGTTTGGCTTAAAAAAATACTTCTTTTTTTTTCCAAGGCAACAGAATAAGCACAATCAGTTTGTACAGGGTGAATTTTTAAAAAAAAAAAATGACAGAAACACCTCTAAATAAATAGAAATAGGTCTATCATTCTGAGCATATTTATAAAATGAGAAGCCACTTGTTTATGGTGAAATGGAGTATTTTTTGAAAGTGATTGAAGTTTGAATCTTCAGTACAATTCACTGGCTGAGAACCATCAGGTGAGCTGCTGCTTTTTGGGTTTGGAGTCAAAGGCTCTTTGCTGGACCCTCAGAGCTTCAACAAAGATGCTCTTCCAGGAGTGCCCAAGGAGGAAGGTCCCTGTGATGACTCACTGCAATTTTAGCTCTTGTAGGTAAGTTAAGTTTGCAGATTGAGGAACCTCTGGAATAACTGGGCTGGGCAGAGAAACCCTCGGGAATTGCTCAGTTCCTGCAGCTGACACTGAGACACCTCTGTTTTATTGCACTTCTCACACTGAAGGACAGGACAGGAGCCACTGCTGGAAAACTCTGGGATGAGGGCCTGGGGTTGGTGTTGGGAGCCTGGAATGCAGGTACCTCAGAGCAGGCTGTGGCAGTGCAGGACAATTGCTAGTCCAGGTACAGGACTGTAGTGTCTTCCCTTTGCCAGGAACCAACAAACCTGACCAGGGGGTGGGTTCAGAGCATCTCACCCTGCCTGGGGCCTGGGATTATTTTTTTTTTTTTTTGGCACACTTTTTGCTCTGTAAATTAGTTTAATAAGGAAAGGAACAGCAGTGTTTCTTCTCTGAAATGGAGCAGAGGCACAGGATTTGTTCTCGCTGCCTGATCAGTCTGCAAAGAGATCTGAGTTTCCTTCTGGTACCAAAACAACTGTCAGAGCTGGAGTGCTGCTTCAGTCACACCCAGGATCATTGGTAAGGTGTTGGGAAAGGGTTCTATAAAATTAAAATCAGGTGCTTTCTATGCCAGAACTGCTGCTTCTACCACCAGGTGCTCGAGAGGGAGAATGGCTACAAACCAGACCAGACCCCACAGCTCAACATCTTCTATGAAAAGAAACAGTAAGTACTTTAAACCACACTTTAGATTAGGAACTGTAACACTGCCAGTGCCTGTTCAGATATAAAGGTAGAGAAGGGTTTATTTCAGCTGTTTCATATTCCCCTCACTGACCAAACCTGGCTTTACTTACTATTTATTTCTACTTACAGAAGAAGTTACTGTTTTATAAATCAGTGTTAACTTTGTTCTTCACCAGCTGACAGATTTGACTTAAACAGCCATTCTAAGGCAGCATTTTTTTAAATTTTAAAGTACTGGGGTATCTGATTTTAAAGTATCAAACAGAGCTTAAAGTCAGGAATGAGTTGCACCCATGTGCTGGGAGCAAAAATCAAATCAAATTTAGATCACTGAAGGGAGGATTTATTAAACAGGCCAGTTCAGTCTCCTGAACTTGCTGCTTCTGTGGGAATTTTAAAGCAGATTTGAAAGCTAAATCTGTGAGAGTCTAGTCCATCATTTGACAACACCTGTACCTGTTGTTTCCTGAGAACCAGGATCTGCAATGCCTCTGTGTTTATCTACATGAGAAAAGTAAAAGAGTTTAAAAAAAAAACCACTTTACAGGCCGTAAAAGGAAATTGTTGAACCTAATTAAAGGCAAATAAATGAATACAGGATTCAGCTTTGGGGGTGTCTGGAGAATCAGACTCTGCTCCTGAAGAGGCAGGAATGGTGGTACCTCCACAGGAACCTGCTGTGTGGAGAAGGTGGGGAGGTGGAAGGGAAGGACACAAGGAACTGTCATGGGAAGCAGGTCCTGCCCACTCTCCTGTCCCCAGCAGTGGCTCCTGCTCCCTGTCCTTGGGCACCACCAGCACCCAGAGCTGCTCCTGGTGGGGCTGTGACCTGGAGCCAGAGCTATGACACAAACAGAACTGTGGGACTGATCCCAGCACCTTGTGGGGAGAGGGAAGGAGACTGAGGAGGCCGTGGGGAGGGGAGGAGGCTGGAAGGGACACCCTGTCCCACTTCAGGCACCGGCACAGCTCAGCCCCCCAGCCTTTGCCAGCAGCTCTCAGAGCAGGGCAGGGCCTGTACCCTGGCTGGGAGGGGGGAAAAGAACAGGGAGTACCTTTGTAAGAAGATGGGAGTTGAGATGCTGTAAGTGTTTCAGTGTTGAACCCACTCCTGTGGCACTCCCTGCCCAGGAGGGCAGCCTGGCCCAGCAGCTCGGGGACAGAGCGGTGCCATCTGTGCCAGCTGCCTCTGGAGCTGAGTGTTGTATTCCATGCCAGTTTGGAAAAATATTCCCGTTTTCAGGCTTAACACCAAAATAGATGCAGGAATTGTTTGAGGCTCAACTAAAGCCTGATTTAGGAAAGCCAAGAAACTGCCTGGTCCAGTGGCCACTGAACCTGATGTTGAGGCATCAGTTTTGTCCAGCAACAGGTGAGTTCCAGCTCAGTTTGAGAACACTTGGGCCTCTGGAGCAATCAGAAAGCAGGGTGACAGTGTGGGTATCTTTTGCCTGTCACAATGCAGAATAAAATTATTTGTCCAAGACAGCTCCAGTGCTCTTTAAACTGACCCCCTTGGTGGACACTGACACTGGGCAGTGCTGCAGGTGATGCCTCTGAGCTGGAACGGTGGTGACCTGCAAGATGGGTTACAGGGATGGGGGTGGGGGAGGAAGTCTCTGTTCAGCTAAATTCTCAAGAAAATATAAATACAGACATTAGCACACAGGAAGGATGTTACAACTGCCTCAACTCTTCCATTAGAAGATGTATTTGAAGCTTAATGAGTTCTTAAGGGCACAGCACCTCTACCTACCTTCCACTGTACGCAGTCATTTTATTGCCTCATGTCTCTCCCTTGTCCCCCAAAGCTCTGCAGCAGCCACGGGGGGGTGGCTGAGGACAGGCCAACAGTTTTTCAGTCGAGGAGCACTGTCTGATCTCTGGGAATGCAGGTGGGGACTCTTTAAACACTGTACCTTCCACCAGTCTATCCTTCCCAGCCTGTCTGACGTGCTGGGCCCAGTGCAGGTGGTCAGTCCCTGGCTGTGCAGGTGCTGCTGCTCTACTGCCTGTTGTCTTTGGATACGTTGTGTGCCAGCCAGTTCACTTTGGTTTTCCAGCTCTCTCGCAGGGCTTCATTAAACTTGAGCCTGAAGTGCTTCAGTGCCTCCTCATCGGTTTTCCCAAGAGCCAGGGAGTCCTGGAGGTGAGAGGAACAAATCAGTGCGGCCTGGCTGAAAGCACAGCCCAGCAATTAGCAGCTCAACTGGTGAGATGTTTACTCATTAAGGTATTACCCCACTGGAAGGAGCACAGAGTAGGAAAGGAACAGCCATTAATGTCTTTTAATGGTGACTGTGGTTGCAGGAGGTTTTTCCCTGATAAATCCTTCCATTCCACTCTTCTGCTGGTGCAGGGTGGTACCAAGGTGCTGTCTTGCAGCTGGCCAGGGATGGGTGGTTATCACTTCAGAGGCAAACTGGGACCAGGAAATGATTCACAACCACAGGCCTTTGTCTCCTTCCCTGCAAACTGGGTCTACAAGGTACCTGCTGCCCTCAGGATGAAGAACCTGAAGTGGTTTCCTGGGCATCTGTACCTGGCATTTCTGATGTCCTGCACCTTTCTGCCTCCAAACACCCTTCCCACTGACTCCTCCTCCTCCCTGAGCCACAGGATCAGGTGTTGAGTTTTCCCCATGCCTGGGCTCTGCCTCTCTCACCTTTAGGTACTGGATGTCTTTGGAGCAGCTGAGCTCTGGCAGACCAGCAGCTTTCATCAGTGCAAAGAGGTGCAGGAAGAGGAGCCCGTGGCGCCGCAGGATCATGTAGGCTCTCTCACAGTAACCCCTGAACCTGAAAGAGGGAGGGCACAGCAGTGAACACCCCAAACTCTGCCAGTTTATAAAGCAAAGCTGCACATTAGTCTGAACCCTGCTGTCTCCATTGATACCAAGCTCTGTCACCTTCTCCAACAGGTAGATAATTTATTTACTTTCACGTTTACAGGCTACATATTGCTGGAAATAAATCCTAATAATGCAGAGAGTAAAAAGCTGAAGTCAGTTTTTCACTCCCACCACTCACCTTTCAAACTTCTCATTGTTGTTAGTTTTTCCTTGCTGGATGACGTGCACAAAGTCGTAGGTTAAGATGAAAGGAACTCGCTCTCTATTTATACCAAATTTAGTCTTGAAGTTCCCCAAAAAGTGACCAAAGTCAATATGGAACAGCTGAAAATAAAGAAGAAAAAAAATGTTTTTAGAACAGCATCTATTTTAGCTGATCTGGGATGTCTCTGTCCCCTGTCCCAGCCCCCAGCAGTGCCTGTACCTGCCCTGTCTCCCGGATCATGATGTTGTCGCTGTGCCGGTCCCCGATCCCCAGCACGTAGGTGGCCACGCAGTACCCGGCACAGGACAGGGTGAACTCCTCGATGGCTTGGTCCAAGGCATCCCTGCAGAGGGCAATAAGAGAGAGAGAAATCATTTCATCATTTCGGACTCCAGTACTTCACCACTGGAAAGCTGCTTTCAGAGTTTCCCCTCTGCAAATCACAGAAAGGAAGGGAATCACATCTGGATTCCCACAGTGTTCTCCCGAGGCAGGACTCCCACCCCTGCTGGACAGAAATGAGCTGCAATAACTGCCTGTAATTAAAGGGGTCTGAACAAGGTTGTGGCCACAATCTCAGCGAAAATTATTCAGTGTCAACTAAATTAACTCATTTCTCGATCTCCATGGATCCCAAAGACAAAGAGGGCAGGGAAGCAGCCACAGACACTGTGGGACAGCTTGGAAAGGTGCATAACTGAGGGGAGATGAGGAAAGGGGAGCCCACTCACCCGGGGTTCTTGGACTTGAGCCAGTTCAGCAGCGCGTCCTTGTTGAAAGCTGCCGTGGCCACCATGTTGCTCTTGTTCAGCTGGATGTTGGCGATGGTGTCCGAGTGCATGACCACCTCAATCAGCCCAGTCTTGTCTCCTGTGGAGAGGCAGCCATAAGGGGTCATCCTGCAGAGATGAAAGAAACCCTTCCACTGAAATCCTGCCCAGAACTGGGTGGTGTTGACTTTTAAAGCTTTCCCTTGGCTGCCAGGTCTCCTCCATCTCTCCTCTGCAGTTCTGTTGCCCAGTACAGCAGGACCTGCCCAGCTGCTCACACAACACCAGACAGACCTGCTGGGGGCAAAATGAGCTTGCAGAGAAGAACAGCCCCACCAGCCATGATTTATCACTGCAGTAGGACAACTGTGTGCACACTACTCACCTCAGGTCCAGGCCCTCCTGCTTCCACAGGATGTCCATCAGCTGGATCATCTGCAGGGTCAGCATGTCCTGACGCAGATCTGTGCAGCATTACAAGGGAAAAAGGGGCATCAGCACCTCCCAGTGTCCCCCTCCAGTGCTCCTGTAAGTGGCCCAGAGCTGCTGGAGGGGCCTTTGCCACGTCTGTCGCTTGCTGGTCCAGCTCAGAAAGAACATCAGCACAGAGCAGTGTTTGCTGGTGCAGGAACAGCGTGAAACCACCCCACCAGACACCTCAGCTGCCATGATTTTACTAGGGGAGGTACAGAGTACTTCACTTTGCCCAAGCTTTTCCCATGGCAGTCACTGTGGCCCTGCAGGAATCTCTGCCTGGACACAGCAGGGAGCAGCAGCCACCCCAGCCCTGCAGAGCTCGGACTGCTGGAGCTCCTTCACACCTCTCACCAGGTGTGGGTTTATTGCTCAGGGGGATCCAGCTACCGCTGCACTAAAACCTACAGGAAAGAGGGCTGCAGGTGAAAGATAGAGGGGAGCTTGTTATCTCTCCAGATTACTGCCAAAAACCTCAAAACATTGAAGGTTCTCATTTCCACGATTGTCCACATTTATGCCCCCTCACCACAGTAAACACTTGAGATCAAAGGATATGTTTTCAGAGCTATAATAAGGACTTACCATCTCCATTTTTAAAAATAATGCCCACTCCACCTCCACCTGTCTCTTCATTGTTAAACACAATCCACAAAGGTTTCATTTTGGAGTCCATGAAGGTGCACTGATCCACACTGGAGGAAATAAAGACATTGCCATCAGAGTTTCCACCTATTAAAAAAGCAGCCATCTGAGCTGCCAGCTCAACAGCTCCTGCAGACACTGGTGGGGTGGGGACTTCCATGAGGAAAGAACCTTGGGATAACCTGAAACCTGGCTACACAAAGCACAAATGAAGAGGTGCAGTTCTCTTCCTTACCAAACTTCGGCGAGGATAATGTTGGGGTTCAGGGGGGACTGGAGGTGAGAAAGTGCTTCCCGGTACGTTTCCTGCTTCATGCACACGTGCATCATCTCCTTGGTTTGGGGCTTGGTGGCCTTCTGAGAACTCACTTTGACAAAGTCATTCAGAGCTTTCATCTTGTTGAGTGCTTCTCCCTGAAAAAAAAAAAA
>NW_020955299.1:943660-955418 GCF_003031625.1 Empidonax traillii | reverse complement strand
AATTCTGATTCAGGTAAAAAAACCAGCGGTTTTTGGGTTTGGGGAACCACAGCAAGGAAATCCCATCAATGCTTAGGTGGGAGACACAAGCCAAGGGTCAGTTTTCACTCCATTACTGAGAAAAGGCCTGAAACATTTTCCTCACCTCAGATGCCAGAAGAGGAAGTGGCCGATCTTGCGGTTGGATAAGGCCCTGTCCAGCAGGAACTTGGTTAATTCACAGTCTAAGTAAGATTCGTACTTGAGCACCTGGACAAGCTGCAGCAGGTATTGGAACACGTCATGATCTCTGGTGACAGGGAAAGGGAAAGATGAAAGACAATCTCATCTCTGCTGCAGAGACAAGGCTGTCAGGCTTGTTCACAGTCCCCCTCAGCAGCCCTGGCCAGGAATAGAAAGGGGCTCTCTCTCTCCCCTGGGGATCACACTTACGTCAGCTTCTTCAATGAGTTGATAGCAAAGGAACCAACATAACGGTCGGGAAAGCTGAAATCCAGCAGCTCCAAGGCATTCAGGACAGGCAGCTCTGGCCAGGTCTGGAGCAGGGAAATCATCTGTAATGGCAATAAAAAAAGAAAAAAAGAAAAGAAAAGGGAACAAGGTTTTTATGACAATGGATATAAATCTGAAATTCTGCTGATGGAAGAGCAGTTCCTTGTGGCAGGTCACTATTTATAGATGCCTCACAGCAAGTTTGCAAATACCAGGTCAAACCCTGAGGTGCCTTGTGCTGGTCTCTCACTGTCAGTTAATATTTGATCCACATCCTATTTTTCCCATGAATTAAACAGATTTTTTTTTTTCCCCACCTTGCCTCCAGTTTCTTGAAGGAATATATAAGACCTTGTCGGTCACTAATAAATCTGGGACAGCCCAACAGAGCCAAACCTCAGGTGGGAACAGAACCCCTCCCTTTGGGGCGCTGTGAACCCTCCCCAGCCGAGCTGGGCTCCCAAGCACCACCCAGGAGTGCAGGCACTGAGAGATGGATCAAACAGGGAGTCCTGGCTGCCAGTCCCAACCTCCTCACCTGGGCAACGTCCTCGTGCTTGTTCCACTTGGTGATGATGAGCAGCTTCGCCAAGGCCTGTGGGTACTGGTCACGGATGTCGTACCTCATCTTCCACACCAGGTCCTTCTCGTGCTCGTACAGCTCCGTGTGGCTCCTGCGCTCCAGGATCTCCCTCAGCTGCAGCTTCTGCTCGTGGGAACCACAGGAAAGAGCACACACAGGGCTCAGTCTCAACCCAGAGGGCTTGCTCAGCTCAGAGAGACCCTGTGGGACTTGGGGCATGGCCCAGTTTGGTGCAAAAAGCTGGTTTGGGTAAGGTGGAAACGTCTGACTTGATCCATGGAACCAGGTTTGCACGTAGCTGAAAAACTGACATCACAAGACTCACCTCCTCAGGATCTTCTGGGGCAGCTCGGGGTGGTTCTCCATTCCTCCCCAACTCCAGCAGCTGGGACACAAATAAAGAGTCTGAGAAAGGCTGCTCAGGGATTCTAGCTAAAATCACTTCAGGGATTTGTGCTGTCTTAGAGATCAGTCACTTGGCACCTCTGGAGAAGGGAATCACACCTCCCATAGCCCCAGTGCAGGTCAGGCACTCAGCAGGACCCCTCTGCTCAGGGGTGTAACAAGAATGAAAGGATGAGTCCTCGCCCCAAAAAGGGCACATCTGCACTCCCAGAGAGCTGCTGAGCTCTGGGTCACTGAGCTCCAGGCTAACATGACCCACCCCAGTGTTGCCCGAGCCCCCCCCTGCAGTGGCACAGCCTGTCACCCCCCCTGAGCCAGTCCCTGCACTGTGGGGAGCACACAGGCATTCCCTGGCAGGGCAGATCCCCCTTCTCCCCTGTAACAGGCACATTTCTTCTTCCACTCATCCGCCCAGTTGCAGTGACAGATGGAAAATCCCCACCCAACATGGCATGTTATCACTCTGCTGAAAGGCAGGAGCTGCCTATTTTCACTCATTTCCCCTTTTATTCCTCTTCCTCCCTACAAAGCCTAACACTGCCTTGCAGTTTAAACACAGCTCAGTTAAACCCATTTTTCAAACAAGTGCTTGTCTTATCAGAGTAACTTCACCTCAGTAATTCACAGCTCGGAAAACTACTGACAAAGTCACATTTTCAGTTAAGAATATCCATTTATCGAGTCTGCTTGTGCCCAGGCCCTGCTGACAGCTGCCCAAGGGGCAGTGACACTGGCTGCTGCCACCCCAGCACAGCCAGGGAATTCCTGTGCCTCCCAAAAAACCGTGCCAAGTGTCCCACCTGCTCGAAGGAGGGGTAATACACGGGATGAGCTGCCACGCTGGGGAAGCAGATGACCAAGGCTGCTGCACTCTCAGTGTTGGGGTTGCATTGCACCGTGCCCATGGGGTTCAGAAGTTCCCCTTTCTCGTCTGAAAAGCAAAGCACACAAACCCCCCTGGAGCCAAAGGTGAAGCTCTGGTGCAGAAAGCAGAGCACTGCCTGGTCCTGAGCAGCTCCTTCATCCCCCTGACCTCTCCCAGGTGAGGTGCACCTGACACCTTTATGTGAGCAGCCACCTCTTATGTCACTCGTGCCATGCCAAGCACAAGGCCTTCACCTCTGGATGCCATCACAACACAGAGCAGTGACCAGGCAGGGTCTGCTGCCATGAACTGTACAGCGAGGCAGGACCTGGGGCACCCCTGTCCTTGTGGAGGAGACTGGAGATGCCAAACGAGACAGGAGCTCCATCTCCTGACATACCTGGGAAGGAGGACCACATGTGCAGGCAGCACTCCCCGGTTTTCAGCTGGTCCTTGTAGTCAAAGAGCATGACGTTGACCCAGGCGATGGGACAGTCCTGCAGGGCACAGAGAGCAGCTCATTTGGGGGCTGTAACAGCTGAAGGGAGTGAAGGAAAGAGGAGAACTAACAAGGGAGTGAGATACCCCCATGCAAAGGCCTCACAATATCCAGGAACCCAAAGTTATACAGTCTTTTCCAAGTCTGCAAATTGTTACTTCCCATTCAAGAGTGTGGGGGCACCCCCTCACCAAAGAGTTGCTGTAGAGAATTATACCAGGGAGCCATCCTGTCTGCCTAACTTTTAAGTTCTCTAGAAGTACAAGATGGCATCACATTCAGGCGTTTGCCAAAACCGGAGGTCTTTTGTGTAGTGCTGAATGGCACCAATCCCCCCCTCCCTAACATGGTTAAAACTTCATCACCTGATATTTTTCATAGGTGAAGAACCTCTAAGTTTCCAGTCAGGCCTTGCTACTCTACGCTCAGTGTTTGAAGGAGCTGTGATGTGCTTCCTACAGTGTGAGGGGAGTGTGTTTCAGCCTCAGTGTTGAAACAGGGAACACAGAGTTTACATGACTGCAGAAAACTGGGAGAAGAATGCTAGAAATAGCTGATAGTAGGGGGAAAAAAGGCTTGGCTCCTTTGAACAAGAATGAATACTATCTATAGAAATCAAACTTTATGCTGCCAATCCCCCACCACACCCCCAAAATAAAAGCCAGGAGCCCAAGCCAGGCTCGTTTTGGAGGGGGGAGACTCCAGCGAGTGATGGGACTGGGACACGGCCAAGACAAAGAACCCATCTCCCTGCTCAGCTCCCTCCCCCAGAGCAGCCCAGACACATACTCCACTAGTGAAATAAGCTTTCCTGCAGGCAGGTCCCCCAAATGGAACACTTTACCTCATAGAGCAGCCTCAGCCACAGCAGCGCTCGGAGCTCGGAACACACCGAGGCTCGAGCACAGAAACCAACGGGAAAAGGGGGTTATGTGGCAAAAAAACTCTGCTGAGATGCACCCACAAAAGGCCTCGTGTGAGAAGGGAACCACAGTGACACGTCTTGTTCCACTGGGGCCTTACCCTAAAGGCCACCACAGACTTGGTGGAGGTAACAGAGTCCCCACTTCCCTCTAATGTGACAAAATGAATCACTTCCCAGCGGCCTCTCACAGACCCTGGAGCTGATTTGATTACACTGAGTATCTCCAGCAAAATCCCATTTGAGACATCAGCTTCAAGATCAGAGGGAAAAGCCAAACACAACACCAGCAATAACCTTTTCTAACAGAGTAAATGACAGCAAACCACAGCTCAGAGCCTGCCAAGACACAAGGCAAGATTCCTGGCGGCTAAGGCCCAGCAAAACAAGGATTCAGCATTCTAGAGACAGACATCTCCTGCATGATTTAGAGAAACACTGAAAGCCAACCCTCTGGGTGACATTAACCCTGTGACTCATCCAGTCAGCCTGAAAACATGCCTGTTTTTGTGGTGGTAAATGACTTAGTCCCACCTATCTGCTCTGCTCAGTCTGCAGAGAAAACAACACGCTCGGCATTAACTCTGAGTAAGGAAAAGGATTAATAATCCAAAAACCAAAACAAAATGAAAATCAGGGTGCCCTCTAACTGTAACCTGCTCTTACCAATCATTTTAAATTATTTCTGGGCACCTCACTCACAGCTGCAGCTCAACATGTGGAAAAATCCTTTTATGCAGAGCTCAGCTCTTGTAAATGTGATTTTAAACTAAAATCTCACCAGAATGCATCCACCTCGTTAAGATCCTTTTAACAACTCAGCTAACCAGACTGGGTTTGTCTTGCCAATCAGAACAGCAAGATTTCCTTCTGACTGCTCCAAAACTGAATATTATTCCAGTGTGGCCACAAACATCCAGCCTGTGGATGAATCAGATCATCTGTCCAACAAAAGCCTCCAGCAGGAGCTGGGATCGTGCTATTCTAAAATAACAAAAAAACAACAATAAAAAGGTTGATCCTGGTCCTGGCCTCAAAATGTTTCCAGTCTGAAGTTTCCAGCCCAGAAATCAGTCCCCACCGGTAGGATTCATGAGCTGTCTGCTGCTCCCAGACATGACTGCACAGTAAAGCCTGAGAACCCCACTGATGTCAGCCCAGCAAAGCCCAGTGAACCTCCCAGCACTGAAAGGGAGGGAGCAGAACTGCAGCATCTTCTGTGATCACAGTCGTCAGGCCCTCATTTCTCTGCACTCTAGTAAGGATGGCAGGGCTAACCCTCCCTCTAAGGCATGGTGACAGTGTTTTCATGGCCACAGAAACAATAATTTGCAGAGGAAAAAATGCATTTGCTGCCCATAAAGGAAACCCTCACATGCAAAGAGCTCGAGGCAGTGAGCTTAAGTTACAACTCTGGGAAACCTGGAATTCAATTACAGGCTGCACTTGGATCTCATTATTGAACCATTAACGGGCTAGAAGTTTTGGAACAGAGGTAAGTGAGGAATATCCCTACGTCTCCAGTTAAGAAGCTCAAATCAAGAGCTTCCAAAGTGATTTAACACTTTCCATCCTCAGTCTGCTACAGCTGAACAACGGTAACCTTGAAGAACCTGCCCTTTTTACCTCACCTGGAGCTTTGCCATCACCAGTGTTTACATTCCTCAGTGTATCCCCTTTCCTAGCTGCTAATTTGCTCCGCAGGGGATTTGCAGGAAAGACCTTACTAGAAAGAAAATGCAACACAGATGATGGTTTAACCTCAACCATAAAACAAGGAAGTTGCAGAGCAGTGAAACAGAGACACCAACACCAGCGATTCCTCTTTGAGTGCAGTCAGATGCTGGGCATGTTTCTTAATGGCCTTTCTAGAGAAGAAATGACACTTAAACAGCCCTCCCAACAGGCAGCCACTCCCGTTCCTGTTGGAGGAGTTGGCCGTTACTCTGTAAGCTCTTTTATTAATAGAAAGTCTCCTGAAAGCAGAGGGCCCTTGGTTCAGAGTGGTGTCCTTGCCCTCCAGCCCTGGCAAGCCTGGCTCAGCCCCACACTGGCTCTACTTACAGCTTTCTTGGACTTCTTCTTGGTGGAACGGGCCTTCTTGGCCTTCTCGATGACGGCGTAGAGGGCAAAGCAGAGCCGGGCCATGCGGGGGAGGTCGCAGATGTTGATGTCGAAGTCCAGCCTCTGCTTCCACACAGGCTCTGAGCACACATTCACTTCTGAGCTGGACACTGTCTTGCACAGCATCTCATTGCCGTGGAACAGCCCTGCTTGCACCACCAGCTGAGGGAAGGAGGAATAAGAGAACGTGGTGAACCCACAGCCTTGTTTGCTGAGGACACACAAGGAATGGACCTGGGTACCCACTGCCCTGAACAGGATGTCCTGCTCCTGCCTCTGTCCCAAATCACTGAGACATTCAGTTCTTTAGCCTTTATCTTTACTCAGCTTCAGGAAGGGCGTTGTTATCTTCTTACTTTACTCAGGCTTGCATATTGGATAATGTGATATATTCCTGCCCTGTTTGCTTCCTTTCCCAAAAGGCAGCCATTCCCCTGCTCCCCCCCCATGGCAAACACCCTGCATACCCCAGGGCTCTGCTGCATCCTGCTTTCTGCCTTCACTTTGCCAGCCACCACCCCTCCCATCATTCCCTTCTCAGAGCTGCACTTCCCCTCCTCTGCTCTTTGCAGCTTCCCTGTCCCTCCACGCCACTGCCAAATGCCATCAGCACAGGGCAGCAGCTCTGCTTGCTTTGGCAGGGCAGTGTTTCTAAGGCTGGGCTTCTGCCTGGCCAGTTCCCTTCCCCTTGCTGTTGTGCTGCAGTTCAGAACCTGCCCAAAGGCTGGCTGAGGCACCACAGAGGATCAGGTGAGGTCACACGGTCAGCCACTGCTGCCCTCACCACACAGACAAGACAGAGGTGGCTGGAAAAGCCCGAGCACAAAACCCCAGAGTGAGTCAGTACCCACCTTCATTCTCTCATCTGCATTGACCTTGCTGCCTTGCACCAGCTCGATGTAGAAAGGCTGCTCTAAGGACCAGAGAGAACCATAGTTTGGCTGGAAAGAGAAAAGAATTCTGATCAGAAATAAATGGAACAAAGAACCTCTCAATCCAGCACCAGAACTCAGCTCCCATCGCGTGATTTTCGCTCCCACAGGAAAGGGCACAAAGCCTGGGACAACCAGGCGAGCTGAGGGGACCCCACGGGCCACTGTCCCCTTTTACCTTCTTCTTGGGGAGCGGGGGGGGCTTGGGAGCCATCTTTGGGGGGCTGGCAATGCAGTTGGTCTGCTCGTCCCTCATGGCAATGATGGCAGAGCAGTGGACCATGGTCAGGTGGGGGGTCAGCCCTCGGTGCAGGCAGCTGCGGATGTACTGCAGAGACACAGGCAGGTGGGTCAGAGCCATCACACGAATCACAGCTGGCTGAAGGAGCCAGGGGAGGACACAGCAACAATCAAATTTCAGTCCTAATTTATCTCCTCCTGCTTTGCAAGCCTGAGACTCACTGGGCTCGTGTTGCCAGAACTGAGAATATGAAGTGCCTTTCACAGCTGGCATTTCATCAGTGCACTCAAATGGCTGCATTAAAGGGAGAACACTGAGAAGGGTTCAGCACTCCCAGGAGGAGTTTGCCCTGCCAGGACAACACAGGATTGCTTGCAAATACTTCCAGAGCCATGGTCTATAAATGTATTTACACGGTACTTGGCACCCAGAGACAGGCTAAGATCACTGGCCCCCAAAAACACAGGGATCTGTTAAGTTGCTAGAAGTACCCCTTGCCCTAAACACCACCCAGCTCCTGTCACTGATGTGCTGCACTCCTGTAAACAGCATTATCTCCTTGCTAACATGTCTCAATCCATACCCCCAGCAAGAGCAGGACACTGGGGAACAGACTCTTTGATAAAGCAAGACAAGAGGCTCACCTGGAACTGGTACAGGGGGTAGTTCCCATAGAGATATTCCCACTTCCCGTTCACCTGCAGGGTGTAATCCTCTGGCTTCTGCAGCGTCTCGTGGCGGAACACAGTGGCCTGCTTCTTGATGGCATAGCTCATCAGCGTGACCGGGAACTCCTTCGGGGAGATCTGGAAAGTGAAGCTCTCCTGCAATCCCAACAACACAGCACAGGCCGTCAGGCACCAGCAAAGGGCTGGAAGGGCACACACACACATCCACCAGCAAGGCACGGGGTGGAAGGGTCACCACGCTCAAACACACTGCTCTGGAAGGCCCTTCTCCCCTGGGGGTGGTGGCTCCTGCTCCATGTCCAGGCAAAACATGCAAAAATAACATTAACCAGGAGCAGCAGGTGATAAACAGGGGCTCACAGGCAACACAGCCTGGTGTCTGCAAGCAGAGTGTGGGGAGCATGAGCTGAGCAGACCCGTGAGCTTCCAAAGGAAAGGCGTGTGAATCGTTTTGTGCTCCTCTCCTACCCACAGCCAAAAGGTTTCCACCCCGTTACACATGCAGCAACCTCAGCTACCAGATATAGCCAGTAAACCCAGGGCATGTTCAGGAAGGGGAACAGCTCCCTTGGTTGGAGGCTCAGAGTCTCCCTCCCAACCATCTCCACAGGCAGAGGAATCTGGAGAATGAAGATGAACACATGGAAACATTGTCCACACACACATTATTCTGTCTCCAAACACACAGAGGGTCCCCAAGGGGGAAGCACAGACCACCAAACACCGGCACAGAGCAGGTTGTGCTTTACCCCTCCAGACTGGAACTTGACGTTGACGAAAATGTTCTTGGTGGGGGTTTGTAGAGAGCCAGTCCCAAAGCCCTTGGCCATGGGCTCCAGCTGCAAGGGGAAGTTGTACTCCATCCAGGCTGCCCAGCTGAGCTGCTGCCTCTTTGCTGCTCTCTCCTCACAGAACTGGCACATTTTGGTGCGGAAATCGTTCACCTCTGGATCCTGAACGGAGTCGAACTCGTGCAAACCTGAGTGGAGAGCAAGGGAGAAAGGCAAAATGAGCATCTGCAGCCAAGGGGGAAACGAGCCTTCTACTCAAGTGTCTGCGAAAGAGTCTTCCTGAACACATGCTTAATATGTGGCCAAGAGGAGAAGAGTCAGCCAAGCTAGCAGCACTCATTTATTTGTGATTTACTATTGACTCAACTATCCCAGCCCTCTGCCAGCAGGAGGGATCCCCCAGCTTGGGCCTGCACACCCACTGTTCCCTCACCGGACCCACAGGAGATCAAACCTGCTGATTCCACCTCCTGCACGAGCAGGGCTCCAGCACTGCCCCAGGGAGTCTGGGGCAGGAGCAGCCCCACCTACAGCCCGAGTGACGATGGGGGAACCGACCTTTCCCAATGAGCAGGCTGATCTGGGAGTTGATGACCTTCTTGACCCTGTCCCCTTCGCGAGCCACGAGGCGCAGCACGGGCAGGAAGGGCTGGATGTCGCAGAGACGCCGCTGCTCATCCTCCAGCTCCTGCTGCTCCGCCGTCTGGTTGATGCAGGTGAACACATAGGCCTCGGGGTCGCTGAGCATGTGGTACAGGGGCTCATACTGGGCGTGCTTCCACACCACCTGGGCAGGACAACGGCACAGTGAGCCCTCCCTGCGCTGCCACAGCCACAACTTCCCCTCCACGGGTCTTTTCCAATGCCCTCACTCTCCCAGGATACACCCCTTAGGAAAGGCAGTGCCCAGCCCAGCCTCCTCCCAGCACTCCTGCACCTGCAGCCCAGGCTGCTTCTCACTCACTGCTGACTCCAGCTCGTGCTGAGCTGCTGGGTGGGTTTATTTGCAAGTGCCTTTAGTTGATTTCCTTTTCTCGTGCTTGCCATTTGTATCAGGCCACATAAATCCCTCAGTCTGAGCATTTAAATAACCCCCACCTGATCCCCACAGATCTCTGGCCCTGTGAAACAGAGGAATTACTCACACTGGAAGCAAAACTGGGTTAAGTAACTTGCCCCCAGTAACATGAAATCTGTGACAAGAGCCAAGAGCTTTTCTCACGTCCTGTCAACACTACCCAGTTCCCAAAGATCCTCCTCTCCCAGGGGACAGTACTCCCACCTGACTGTTCATATCCCATGTTTTACTCTCATGCCAAGTGCCTGCTATAGATAAACCTCTGGAGCAGATGGGCCCCTGGCTGTGACACAGGCCTGTCCCCGAGCAGCTGCAACAAGGCTGTTACCTGCTTGATGGTGCCCAAGCTGGCATTGCAGGGCACACAGAGGTTTAAGTATATTCCTGTGGGCAGCAGAAAGTCCACCTGGATGTTCTGGTTTTCCCCCTTGGACCAAAATTCCGTAGGGCAGTAAATGCCTGGGGGCATCCTGCTCACTGCTTAGCTACCACCTGGAAGAAGAGGGAAAATAGCCTGTTGCTGTTGACCACATATCAACTGCTCAGTTCTGTGCTGGGCTCTGTTGAAAGTTAAAGTGAAAAATAACCCAAAGAAAGGAAGGTCAGCACAGCCTTACGGCCCAGAAAAACATGGACTTTAGTCAACTTCCCAATCCGGTGTCTTTAAGGCACATATAACTACTGCATTTGCCTCCATCTCAATGCAACCCTCCCTTAATCCCTTCTAGACTGGGATTAACATCCACATCTGCATTTGAGAATGAAACAAAAGCATTATCTTCGCTTGGGAACAAAGGCACTTGTCCCAATAGCTCATCTAGGACCAAGCAGCCAAGAGAAACAGTAAGTCCCTACCCCTGGCTGTGTAAGGCAATCCTCAGGCCACATGCTCCAAGCTCCACTTTGTTTTTCCAGAGCTCAGTTCCAGCCTGCAAGAGGGAGAAAGAGAGTTGTTGCTGGCTCCAAGTATGCATGTGCATTTTTATACACACAAACCAATGTTACTCTGCTGGATGTCCCCCCTCTGCAAGCACAGAAAAATGAAGTTTAGGGCTGAGGCAACCAAAATAAGTTGGTTAATTCTATCTGCAGCCTTTCCCTTGGCAGGGTTCTACAATTCATTCTCAGTACACCCAAGGAATGCAAAGAGGAGAACAAGAGTCTGAAGGCTCTCAGGTACAAGCTGCTGTTTTCCAACACAGGATGAAATAAAAGGCACCAGAAGCCAGCTGGACATTTCCCCTCTCAAAGACAGGTAAGACCAGAGTCGGAGACACCCTCACGCTCCATCCCATTTGCCCACAAGAAAATACTCCAGCAATAAAACTCCAGTTTCCTGCACAGATGACGAGCAGCAGAACGTGGGTCCCCACGTGCTAGGGGAGAGTGGGACTCGTGGCACTGGCTCCCAGCAAGAGGCAGGGAAGTGGCTCTAACTAATTCTCTCCAAACACCTCAGCAGAGAAACCAGCTCACCTCAATTCCCTCTCACTTACCAGTGTTTTTCCAGTAGGTCAGCAGAGGAACATCCCAGCGGCACAACCTGGAAGGTGCTCCATAGCCAAGGCTTCAGCCTCCTGCCCTGGCCACTCCTGTGTCCCTCATCCTCAGCCCACAAAACCAGCACAAAACTTGCTCATTCCCAATTTAAAACACGGCTTTGCCGCTCTCGGTGTGGAAACTCTGGAAGAGGCTGAGCAATGTGCTGCTGGAGATTTGGGTCCCCCAAACTGGGAGGCAGCTCCTCCTGAGCCAGCCCTGGGCCTCAGCACAACAAGGAGCCCAGCATCTTATCTGCCAGGTCCTGGGAGAGCACACCACTTCCCTGTCAGCACTGAGGTCAGGATTCCCAGAAACATGAGCTGTGTTTTATCTGTCCTGCTTCCTCAGTGCTCAGGCTGTGTCACACAGCCACCGGATAGGGAGACCGCAAAAACCACCCCCAGTGTGCCTGGAGAGGGAGGGGACACAGAGGGGGAGGAGGCAAAGTTTAAAGTTTGAATAAAGCAAAACAAGCTGGCCTTGTTTTCTGCTCATTAACAATAAAATCAGCAGGTTTCTGGTGTGTCTGCTGCCTCAGCCTAAATCAGCAAACCACCACAGCTCGACTGACCAGCAGAGGCAGAAGACACAGCAG
>NW_020955299.1:941535-943054 GCF_003031625.1 Empidonax traillii | reverse complement strand
GGGAGGGGACACAGAGGGGGAGGAGGCAAAGTTTAAAGTTTGAATAAAGCAAAACAAGCTGGCCTTGTTTTCTGCTCATTAACAATAAAATCAGCAGGTTTCTGGTGTGTCTGCTGCCTCAGCCTAAATCAGCAAACCACCACAGCTCGACTGACCAGCAGAGGCAGAAGACACAGCAGTGGCTGAACTCCTTCCTTCTGCTGAGGATTTCTACCTGTCACTGGATAGAAGCCTGTCCAAGCTAAGAACACAAGGTCAAGTTCAAGCTCAAGACCTTGTCTTTCCTAGCTCACTGATTTAGGGGGATGTAGAAGGACTATAACTCTGGAACTTTCATCCTGGTAGACAGACAGATTATTTTTAGAACTCCCATCCTGTGGTAGGGTTCTGACCTGCAGGTCTGGTAGCCTGAGGTTCAAGTTAATCAACCCACACTTGACCAATTGGTTTCCTGTACAACTTGTGTATCTCTCAGAGCCAGGGCCAGCCAGGGTGAGGCAGAAGTTTGTGTTTTGGAGGGATGTAAACCCACAGAACCAACCTCCCCAGGCACACAGGTTATCAAAGACCCCTGCTTATCAACACTGGGCTGCAACCACCCACAGCCTTTGGTAAGACACCCCCGGTTCTCCCTCTTCCTGCTGCAATAAACCCCAAAACATCTTCTCGCTAGAAAACTTCCACATTCCCCCACCCACCTCTTCCTACGACAGATCTTCCTCCCCCACCAGCCACATCTCCCACAGCCCTCAGACAGTGGGTTTGGGGTGCAGGGCAGGTGCAGTGCTGCCTTTCCCACCAGAAGGAAGCCCATGGAGGGGAACTGTGACAATGAGAGGCACCACCAGGCACGGGGCCAGGGGAGGGCCGTGCTGTGGGACAGGCTGATGGTCCCCTTGGGCTGTGCCCACCCAGCCGTGGGGCTCTCACAGCTGCTGCTCTCAGGCTGCTGATAAAGGAGCCCTCAAGCAGCTCTCCAGCTGCAGGCACAGCGTCTCTCTGGACCTCTCAGACAGTGTCAGAGGAAGGGAAGTGCTCCCTGTCACCCAGCACAGGCCCCGAAGCATCGAGCATGTGCCTGGTGAGAGATTCCCGTGAGTCCAACCACCAAGTTGTTCCCCCGGACCATTCGAGTGCACTCCCCTTTTCACAGGTGTTTCTGTTCCATGGAATATTTTTGTAAGGGAAAAGTTAAAAACTGCGCAAGACAGACTTTGCCAGGAAACTAGGGATGAAATGCAGGTGGAGCCATTCCACACTGACCCCTGCCTCTGGCTCAGACCAGCACAGAGAGCAGCAAAGACTCCCAGTAGTGGGCAATTGCTCCATAATCCCTCATTAATTCTGAGGTGTGGAGTCATTCCTGGGGGGAGCAATCAGGGAAGAGGCACCCATTGGTACTAATCACCTCCTTGGAGTTCCATGTGCAACAAACACATCACACAACGCCCAGTCCTCTTCATCACTGGGCAGAAAAAGAGGTGGAGGAAAATAATTATGAGACAAAATTCCTTTTTTT
>NW_020955299.1:938580-941514 GCF_003031625.1 Empidonax traillii | reverse complement strand
GGGAGGGGACACAGAGGGGGAGGAGGCAAAGTTTAAAGTTTGAATAAAGCAAAACAAGCTGGCCTTGTTTTCTGCTCATTAACAATAAAATCAGCAGGTTTCTGGTGTGTCTGCTGCCTCAGCCTAAATCAGCAAACCACCACAGCTCGACTGACCAGCAGAGGCAGAAGACACAGCAGTGGCTGAACTGCTTCCTTCTGCTGAGGATTTCTACCTGTCACTGGATACAAGCCTGTCCAAGCTAAGAACACAAGGTCAAGTTCAAGCTCAAGACCTTGTCTTTCCTAGCTCACTGATTTAGGGGGATGTAGAAGGACTATAACTCTGGAACTTTCATCCTGGTAGACAGACAGATTATTTTTAGAAATCCCATCCTGTGGTAGGGTTCTGACCTGCAGGTCTGGTAGCCTGAGGTTCAAGTTAATCAACCCACACTTGACCAATTGGTTTCCTGTACAACTTGTGTATCTCTCAGAGCCAGGGCGAGCCAGGGTGAGGCAGAAGTTTGTGTTTTGGAGGGATGTAAACCCACAGAACCAACCTCCCCAGGCACACAGGTTATCAAAGACCCCTGCTTATCAACGCTGGGCTGCAACCACCCACAGCCTTTGGTAAGACACCCCCGGTTCTCCCTCTTCCTGCTGCAATAAACCCCAAAACATCTTCTCGCTAGAAAACTTCCACATTCCCCCACCCACCTCTTCCTACGACAGATCTTCCTCCCCCACCAGCCACATCTCCCACAGCCCTCAGACAGTGGGTTTGGGGTGCAGGGCAGGTGCAGTGCTGCCTTTCCCACCAGAAGGAAGCGCATGGAGGGGAACTGTGACAATGAGAGGCACCACCAGGCACAGGGCCAGGGGAGGGCCCTGCTGTGGGACAGGCTGATGGTCCCCTTGGGCTGTGCCCACCCAGCCGTGGGGCTCTCACAGCTGCTGCTCTCAGGCTGCTGATAAAGGAGCCCTCAAGCAGCTCTCCAGCTGCAGGCACAGCGTCTCTCTGGACCTGTCAGGAAACTAGGGACGAAATGCAGGTGGAGCCATTCCACACTGACCCCTGCCTCTGGCTCAGACCAGCACAGAGAGCAGCAAAGACTCCCAGTAGTGGGCAATTGCTCCATAATCCCTCATTAATTCTGAGGTGTGAAGTCATTCCTGGGGGGAGCAATCAGGGAAGAGGCACCCATTGGTACTAATCACCTCCTTGGAGTTCCATGTGCAACAAACACATCACACAACGCCCAGTCCTCTTCATCACTGGGCAGAAAAAGAGGTGGAGGAAAATAATTATGAGACAAAATTCCTTTTTTTTTTTTTTTTTCCCCTTTGCCTCAGTTCATTATTCACTGTTCTGCAGGAAAGCCACAGGCTGCTTTGCCATCCTTAAGGTTTCCCCTTGCAGTAAGTAGTGTAAAGGTAATAAATGTGTATTTAAGAGAGCTGGCTAAGGCAGAGCTGATGTGCACATGGGACTAGTCCATGACTAGCCTGCTAGGAGAGAAATAAACCCCCAATTTTACTAAATTTCAGGTAGAAAATACAGGTACGACATCAGTAATAGGAGGGAACACACCTGAGGAATATTTACACACAAACAACAGACACATCTGAAACCACCCAGCCGGTATTTAAGGAGCCAGCAGCCAACACAAAACACTCTAACACCAATTTCCCCTTATGAAGTTCATCAACCACACAGCTCTGGTGTTTACAACACACAACCAGCAGTGGCTGGCGAGATCACAGAGGCAGCAGCGCTGCCCAAACCCCTGCGAGGCTGCACAGGCAGACGCGGAAACTCTGACACCCACAAGCAAATTGCAAAATTACTAAACCCCAGGACTACCAAAACACCTCTTGAGCTGGTAAGAAGCGAGCAGGTGATGTGTTGTGTGGGATACAGCAGGAAGCCGCCTCCTGGGGGGAGGAGGCCACGGGAATTCTGATGTGCACACGCGTTTGACGTGGCTTTGCCATACAGTGGATGCACTCGGCAGGCCTGAACTGACC
The DNA here is from genome assembly GCF_003031625.1 of Empidonax traillii. Classification (NCBI taxonomy): domain Eukaryota; kingdom Metazoa; phylum Chordata; class Aves; order Passeriformes; family Tyrannidae; genus Empidonax; species Empidonax traillii. Next base: position 939,505 of record NW_020955299.1, on the reverse strand, counting down.
CTGAGCTTCCTGTGAGTTCTGAAAGGGTTTTCTAAGCTTGGTCTTGATGTTCTGGTTGGGGTCACAAGGTGAAACGAGTCCACTCTGCATTGTGAAATCAACCCACAAAGTCCCCCCCAGGATAAATTGGGAACAATCCTCTAGCAGGTAAGTGTGTCAAACTCTTCCTGCACAGGGGGGACTCCAGCCTTGCAGGGGACTCACCCCCAGGTGTCAGTCACTTCATCACACAGAAAAAAACATGTGTAGCTGCTTCCCTTTGGCACAACTGGCATTGATAAGAGAGATTTTGCTCTCCTGTCACAAGGGTGTTTCCTTTACAACTTCCACTAACCTTCCTGTAAAATACAGATGTATAACTTCTATTATCTTGCTGTAAATTCCAGCTCTGTGCCCCAACTGTGCCATTAGGCCATCACTGCTCTCTTCCAGTTCCTGTGGCAGTGCTGCACCCTCAGCACAGTCCCCAGTTGCACCAGAGCTCTGTCTGTCTCTGGTTCCTCCTTCAACACAGCGCAAGACTTGGCTCGTGAACTGGGTGGGGAAAAACTGGGACCCCTTGAAAAGGTGTGGAGAAGCATTCAAACACTGAACAACCCCCAAAATCAAAGGCATTGGCTTCTGCACCTCCAGGGTTTGCTTCCTCTAATCCTAGTTTAAAATGTTCTAATCTCCTTTACTTGGCTTACTGTTATATGACTTTCACCTCTGTCAAATATAAAAATCAAATAAAGGGGTTTTTTTTTCAGATTATCAGCTTCTGTTTGTGCATCGATCTCTCATATCCTGCCACACAATCCCCTGCACTGATTCATTCATTCTTTCAGCAGCAGTTCATTGTTCATCCAGCTCTACATGGCAGACACATAGTTGTGTTTAATGATGCCTTTTGTTAGATTTCTAAGCCCCTGATTAATCACTTTTA
>NW_020955299.1:868424-938377 GCF_003031625.1 Empidonax traillii | reverse complement strand
CAGATTATCAGCTTCTGTTTGTGCATCGATCTCTCATATCCTGCCACACAATCCCCTGCACTGATTCATTCATTCTTTCAGCAGCAGTTCATTGTTCATCCAGCTCTACATGGCAGACACATAGTTGTGTTTAATGATGCCTTTTGTTAGATTTCTAAGCCCCTGATTAATCACTTTTACTTACATCAACAAATAGACTGTAGATGTACCGTGGACTCTAGCCAGGATACCTGGGCAAGGGATGATAACACACACCCCTAACTCTTCAGGCCTCTGAGACACTACAGAGCATCCTCTTCCCCACCAGAAGGGCTGATAAAAAACAGCACTTAAGTCCCAAAAGTCAGCACCTTCTGTGCATCAAGATGTCACTGGAGAGCCATGGGTTTTCCCACCTTCCATGGAATTGTTCTGGTCATGTGAAACTACAAAGATCAAGCTTTAAACAACCACTGGATCCAAAGAATGCCTTGGCTTTTGCCCTTCCCTTTATGAAATAAAGGCTTCTTTACTTTGAGCTGTTATATTACTCAATGCCTGCCTTAGACACACGCACTCTCTCCCACAAAACAGGCTCATGGGGAAAAGTAATGGGAAGCAGAAGTACACTAATGTGATCTGAACTGGAGCTAACCTTGTTTGTGTGCAGGGCTGATGATGGAAGGGGTTGTCACTGCAGGAGAGATAGGAAAGCAGAATGGACACGTGGTGATAACAACAGGCTGCAGTTCCCGGGGCTCCCAGCTCCAGAGCAATATACCATTGTCCACGCTCAGCAGAACCTCAGATCCAACCAGAGGGAGGGAAACAGGAGCTCAGGTAAAGCAGTTTAAGAGAAGAGGAGATGTAAAGTCACCCCTCATCCTGGCACTAAAGCCAGTATCACCAGAGAGAGGCTGAGGAACACCAGGGAGTGAGAAAGGCATCTGGTGGGAGACTCAAGAAACCTGCTCTGGTGGAAACTTCCAACCAACTTTTAGGCAAGTTCACAGTATTGCCTGAGGAACTATCTAGTAGGAAACAGTATATGTAGTGGTTAAAGCAAGAGCTTGAAAACCAACAACGTGTAAAGTTCCATTCCCAACCCTGACAACTGTTTGATGCACAACTTCAAACAATGAACTCCTCCGTGTTTCAGCTTTCTCGCATGCACAAGTACAACCCATAACTCATGAAGGATGTTGTAACCCTTAAATGCTGGCAAAGTGTTTGTGGCATCCTTGCACTCTTGCCGTTACTGCTCACGCGGGCAGAGTCTGGGAGTTGCAGGAAGTTGTGAAAAATGAAATCTTCCAGCTGAAGAGGTTGCTGAAATTAGGCTTTTTCAACGTCTCCCATGAGTGGACAACGCCAGAGGCCCCCCCCCACCCCCCCAAGCGCATCTTGTTGATGAAAACAAAAAATAAGTCATGCATTTCTAATGACCTCCATCATGACATTCAACTTTCTTTCCTTTCAGGTTCCCATCTCAAGCATGTACAGCACACTGTGTTTGGGTGTTAAGAGACTCTCTAGAGAGCTCTTAAGAGACTTCCTCATGCCCTACCAAAAACACAATCCAACCCACAGCAGAAACACACACGGCTGTGGAGCACCTGAACCAGGCAGCGCAGCTCCTGCATCAGGGAAGGTCTGGACGACCAGATGTTGCCACTCCCCAAAGCCGGGAGTGACAGCTGTGGCGACAAGGTGCCATGTGCCCAAACCTCACCGGCAAAGGCCCGGCAGACACCCCAGCAGGGCAAGAGCTCACCACCTCCCCGTGGGGTGGACCTCTGGCCGAAACAGCCATCCATCCATCCATATATCCATCGCGACACCGAGCAATCACTGCCACGGCCGCTCCTCGGGTGGGGGGGGGACACGGGGCCAAGGGCGACCCCTCGAGCAGCTCAAACCCGCGCACCGCCCGCAGCTCGCCGGGTTCTGAAAGCCCCGCTTTCCATAAAGGAGAAGCGTTTTTTTTTTTTTTTCCCTGAAGAACAGCGCTGTTCGCTAAAGGAGCCCGGGCACAGCCGGGATTTGCCGCAGCCGGCCCGGCGGAGCCCCCCCAGCACCGGGAGACCCCCGCGGCCGCGGGCAGCGCTGCTCCGCTCCCAGCCCCGCTCCCCTCGCCCCCATCCCGGCGCTCACCTGTGCTGGTGCCCGCCGTGCCCGGGGGGTCCCCGGGGGCTCCCGGGCGCTCCCGCGCTCCCGGCCCGGCCCCGCCGCCGGCACCGCCCCGGCACCGCCTGCAAAGGGGCGTCGGGCACCGGCTGAGAAAGGGCCGCCCACCGGGTCCGCCCCGGCCCCCTCTTCCCCCCTCAGCTCCCCGGAACCCCCGCGGGGCCGTGCGGGGGCCGCGCTGGCCCCGCTGCGCTCCGGGGATGCGCCGGTGCGGGGTGAACCCGTCCCGGGTCCCGCAGCCTCAGAGCCCCGCAGCGCTCAGCGCCCTGCGAGCCGCTCCCCCGCGGGAAGGGCAGCGCGGGGGGCCGGAGGGGGCCGGCGGGAGGCACCGAGCCTGGCAGCCGAGCACGGAGGGTGTCCGGAGCGTGACATGGCTGCCACCCTCCTGCCGCAGCGCCGCGTCCCCGAACCGCACTGGCTGTCACGGAGAGCGGCTGCGGGGCCGTGCGGCACCGCGGCAACCAGGGCAGGTCCTCCACACACGTGTGCGTGTAAAACTACTCACACGGCAGATGTAAAACGCCTTGGGATTCACTGCTTCCCTGGGAAAAGCCCTTCTCTGACAAGCCCAGCCGTGCAACTGTTCTTCCTTCATCCGAAAAAGTGTTGTGCAATAAGGATGGGGAAGACCCCAAATCCCAAAGGGGAATCAAGGGGATTTGAGGATGAGCACAAACACCTCCAAGGCAGGCAAGGTACCCCTGGCTCCGAGGTAGGGGTACCTGCTGGTGTTCCACTAGCACCTGTAATCACGGGAGTGGGAACAAGCACTCCTTTATATGCTGAATGCCAAGGATGTAAAGGGTTACCCACCCATTTTTTTTCTCCCTCCAACCTGTTGTACAGGTCCCTTGGCCGCAGAGGAAACCCACCCAGGCACCAGCCCACGGTGGAAGGGCCCATCCCACCAGCACAGCACCCCAAGCTGCCCCAAGGCTCGGGACTCCTCACACACCCTGAGGGCCTCAAGCACCCTTTGCACAGAGCAGCTCTCCCCGTTTGGCGCTGGGAACCACTGGTTCCAAAGCAGCAGCAGATGGGGATCTGAAATGTTTCCTTCTAGTGTTCAAAGACAATCGTTCCTCTCTGTCTCATTAATTTTTCAGCAGCAATTAGATACCCAAAGACCATTTGTTCATTTGAAAAAAAAAAAAATCTTTCTTTCTTCACACGTCTCCTCTGAAGCGCCCACCGTACTTCGGGTCACAAATGAGAAAAGATTGTGAATGTGGATTTGTGATTGTAATTATTTCAACTGCCACCCACGGAAACAAACAATCCTGGTAGAGGACGTGGTTGGTGCTACTGTGTCACCCTGACTAGTCCTGCAGTTTTATGACTCCTGGAATCACCATTTTTCCTAAAGCTTCTGCTGCTGGAGGCACATGATTAAGGTATAAATTCTTTTTTTTTTTTTTTCCATGTTATCATCCAAGAAAATCTCATTATTCTTGCATTCTGACTCATTTTTTTCCCTGAACATAACTAGTTGGCAACACAGATATCTTGCCATCAGTACAAAATGTGACTGCTGAAACATTTGTTCTTCGACTCCATTTGAATCTACTATCGTGTCTCCATGTGACCTTTTAACGCTCAGAAATTGTCTATTTTAAATCATCAGCCCTGACATGTGTTGAAGATATTTTTAACAGACTGTTTACAGGAATTCTGGTTTCTGTTCTGCAATTTTTTTTCCCCCTTTTCAACAGCTTTTCTATTCACCATCTCCAAGTTGCACATGTGATCCTGTACTGAACACTGACAGGGCATTTGCCCACCTGGTCTGTGAGAAGCTGGACATCAGAAACTGTCAGAAAGGGGAAAAAGGACCTGAAAGTCAGAAAAATAGCTTGCAACCTGGTAGATTTAAGATCCAAGACCTCCAGGAAGAACAGAAGGGAAGGGTAGGTAGTTGTTCTTCCTCGTGTTACTGAGAACCAAACAATGCTGATGCGTGTGAAAGAGAACACTGGTGAGAAGGGCAAGTGGCATCCACGTGGCATTATTCCAAATGCACCCAGTGTGAGGGACGTGCAAGGCACGCCAGTTCACAGAGACCACCTCTGCTGCATGCCAGTCTGGTTTCAATTTACCCAGGGCTGTTCCTAAAACTCTGCAAGGTTGGTTTTGTGTGCCCAGCTCTCGGGTTCTCTCGGCACACGGTGCCACGTGCTCCACGGCACTTCATGTGGTGAGTTTGCCAGAAACACCATTCCCCGCTCCTGCTGAGTCAGGGGGATGCCATGTCCTGCCTGGGGAAGATGCAGACCCCAGCCTAGGATTCACCACTGTCACACCAGCAAGAAATGTAACTGATATCCCTAGTCTAGATGAGACAGCTGGTCAGCTCTCGGAGGAACAACAGCGGGAGAAAGAAGAGGATGAGGACAACAAACGTAACCACAACACCTTGGTGTTTACAGGAACACCCAGCAAGGACACTTCCAACTGCCAGGGGAGCACCTGGAGAGACAAACACCCTGCCCTCCCTCCTGGGTCCCAGGCCATTCACGTCAGGAACGCAGAGATGCTGGTAAATTTCGTGAATAGTAACGCTCTCCGAAGCTGCATTCACCGCTTCCACACACGGGGCTAGAAGTCACCTCTCTCATCCTCCCCTTTCTGGAGCAGGGGGTAAACAAACAAACCAACCAAGGCACCGAACTGGCTGCATTTCTCTGTGCCACAAGGCAAACAGGAAGCCCCAGCAGCTCTAGGAGAGTGGGGGCTCTTTGCTCCATGTGGTTAACGCGACTCGGCAGCGGGAAACCGCGCCTGGCTGCAGCTCTGCCGCGCCGCTCCAGCACGGCTGGGAACCTGCTCTTATATTCAAAAGGCAGAGGAGGGGTTGAGTTTGTTATTTTTTGGTTTGGTTGTTGTTTTGTTGGTTGTTTTTTGGTTTTTTTTTTTTTGGCAAGGAGATCTGAAATAGGATGACAGCCACACGAAGGGTGCAGCGCTGATCCAGCTGTCAGCGGGGAGCAGAGAGCTCACCTGTGTGAGAGCAGCCACAGGACACATCCTTCACTGAGAAAAGCCCCTGGTCAAACCAAACTGCTTCAAGATTTGACTATCAGTTTCTTTTTGCATGTTACAACACAAAAGCTCTCTGTGCTGGAGCATAACAACACTACACTGCTGCAGGCTCTTGGGATTTCTTTAAACACACACACACACATATATATATATATTTGGGGCACACAGCAATGTGCACACTGAAGGGACAGGAGGGATACCAGGATGAACTGCACAAAGTCTTAACAGCACCTCACAGCCTCCAACCTCTGTACACATTCATTTTCATGTTTTGAGCTTTCCAGTTCTTCACTTCAAATAGTCAGAGCTGCCACAGCCTTACAAATTCCAAGGAACTTCACAAACAACTTAATACCACTGTATTTTACAGATATTTATTTGAGTAGGACAGAACATAAAAGGTGAGGGGAGGACTTGATGTTCTTCACTTTGAAAATCAGTGCTAATGCTCCGAGGAAAACGTTGACTACTCTAAACCAACTGCAGATCCCAAACCTTTGTCGGGGAAATTCAGATATGAAGTCACAATTTTAATGTCAAGCCCCATATGACTGTTCCTAGAGCAGTCAACAGCGTGGTGGGACATGAGAGATAACACATACAAACTACTCAGCTTGCCAGAAGGATTATCAAAGCAAACACTCATCCCGGGGAAATCGAGCTCTGATCTAGCAGTGATGCGACAGCACCAACCTAATTTGACATAAATTCTTGTTTTATAGGAACACAGCACTACTAACAATAAATAATAAATAGTAAATGTTGCTGATACGTTCAGAACTCACACACTTTCATTTGTACTGCTGAAAACACTTCAACAGCATGCACTGTAAACTCTGTGTGCCTCTGGCTCCACAAGGCTGGCCTGTCCCCAACTAAGGACCAGGCAGGGGATGAACACCAGGTGAGGATATTTAGGGGAACAAACCCCAAAGCATCACAAGCACAAACATCCTTAACCAACCCCAAGCAGATTCTGTTTCCCTCTATTCCTCATCTCTGCCCAGGTAACCTTGTCAGGAGGACATTTCTCGGAAGACAAACGTGACAGTTATTTCAAAGCTCAGACTTCGGGCCAGCTGAGGGCACGGTGGTTATAGCATGAGTTGTTTTCCTTTCAAGAACAAGGCCACAGTTTGCTTGTTGATGTTGCCACAAGAGAGATTGCAGGGGCTAAAACCACGGCAAAGCCTCAGCGTGTTTTTTCCCTTTGATGGACATGCATTCAAATAAAAATGCCATTAAGCAAAGTTTTTCCCTGAGTTGAGCTGTTGGTGAATTATTAGGGGGTGGCATTCAAGGACCTGAGCAGCCTGTTCAAAAAGCCTGTGAAACAGTGGCAAGCCAAAATGACAGAGAGAAGGGAGAACAATGACAAAAGATACTCTGCTCTCTTGCTGAAGGCCAGAGTGGCCTAATTTGGTGTCCTTGCCCAGATAAAAATACTGTTTTCTTTGTGTGACTATGCATTCAAATGAAGGATACTGCAGACTGGAGAACAGTGCATTCCTCCATGACTTCCCCATAAATGTCTGCGGAGGAGAAAAGTACCAAGAACTGACCCAGGTTAGCTGCAGTGAGCAGCTGAGATTCCCATCTTGATCATCAGCAACACCACAGGACTTGTACAGGAGAAAAGTCCCTGCAGGCAGTTCTGCTACAGAATTATCAAAATGAACCTCCTTGGTCGTTTCTTTATCAGAATTTCCAAGTTAGAACCTCTGCCCAGGACAAATTATTGTGTTAAGGAACAAAGCACACTCTGTTTAGTGCTGGTGTTGCAAGCAGCACATCATCCCAGAGAAGAGTGGAAGGTGTTAGTCAAATGTGAGATGGGAGGAGAGGCTGCTGACCCAGTTCTGCAAGATACCTGAGGCTACAGTTAAGTCGGGGGGATGCAGGGTGAGTTACTGATGCAAAAACGTAGGACAGAATGTGTTTTGGGGGAAAAACCCCACAAACACAAACCAACACCAGCAAAAATCCCCAGCAAAATCTGCTGCAAAAGCCCAAGGCTCTCAAGGACCAGGACCTGGAGTGAAGGTGTTCATGGTCTGCTCCTCACACCATGCTGATGCTGTGGATTTTACAGCACCAGGTTTCCCTGAGCGCAGAACACAGACAGTATCACTTTGTGTTCCACAGGGCATTTTTGTGAAGCTTTGCTGTTTGTACAAGGCATCCGAGGCCTTCAGCTGGTGATGCCGCACAAGTTCAGAGCATCAATAAAGTGTGCACACAAAATATCACTTTGTTATCATGTCAGAACGTCACTGCAAACACACACAAAGAGCATTTCCCCCCACACAAGGAATGCTGCTCAAAAACTCACTTCTGCTGAAGATGCTTTTTTTTGATGCAAAGCCAAAAAATGTCAGACACAGCTGGCCAGAACCTCCATCCCTTTTCAGACTCTCAGTTCTTCAGGAGGGACAAACAACTTGATCTGAGTGATCTATAAACCCACAAATTTCCATTATGAATTGTAACTGCCTGTTTAACTAAACCACCCTGATGAATCTTGAAATTACTCTGAGGGGATTCTGGATCCTCTTCTTTGCTGCCAGGAGAAAAGCAGCACCCAAGTCTTCCCACACTACGGTTCAAGTTCACACGAGCGTTGGGTTCTCAAAAAAACCCATAAAACCAAACCTCAGTGATAAAGGCGGAGCACTGAAATGAAAGTCCTTCATCCAGTTTGGGAATTTTGGGGGTCTTTATTAATTGTTTCCAGTAAGACCGGATCTTGCAGACTCTTGTGTGGGTGGCTGGCTGCACACAGGACAGATGCAGGTGCCTGCCTGTGCTAAATATTTTGCACAGACTCACGAGTTTGCTATATTTCAGGGGGTTTTGTTTAGCTTTATTTGACATTTAAAATGTGTCTTCCGAACTAAGCAACATTCAGAACCCAAACAAATACACTCTGTGCATGAAAATCAGAATATACGTATCGTGTGACCAAACGAGGAGGATGCCAGTGACAAATGCTTCAAGAATTTTTTTTAGCAGCCACCTGAAAAATCACTTAAGAGTCAGAAATGAGGAGCAAAGGCCACTGCATGAGTCACCAGTGACAACAAGGAGGAAAGGAATGTGAAAGGAATTTTTTTTTTTAATTTTTTTTTCTAAAATGAGAGATGGCTTTGCCTGAGAGAAAATTATTTTTTACTGTCACCAGAGGAAAATTTCCATTTGCAAACAGGGGAATTTCCACCTGAGACATATTGATGAAGACTCACTTACATAGCTGGAGGTAAAACTGCTTTTACCCTGGGAACAGTGTCGAAGGAAAAACAAACTCCTTTCGGCAGCAGGAAAGTGCAAAATTTTTGTACTCAAATTTTGGTCCAGAAATAGATAATGTTTGTTTTCATTACGTCTCTCAAAACATTTACGAAGGAGGGAAGATGTATTTCACAGAAGTGACCAGTTCAGCCAGCCTAAACAGAACCAGGACTGGGAAACTGCAGTGGACAGGATTATCTGTGTAAGGCACCCCAAGGGTGAGTGTGCCTCAAAACATCACATAAAAAAAGCTCTGTTGTTTATTACTGCAGCATCATCATTTAAAATGTGGCAGCAGCTCCATGTGCAGGTCTCACCCTGCCCCTTTCCCTGACACCAGCCATGCTGCAAACTCCCTGCCTTGCTTTCCCTCTCAGCACGGTGGGAACAGGAATATTTGGTGTTGGATCATTTAAGAGATCAGCATTTTTTTTCACCCACCCTTGCCTTTGTTGTTGGTTTTTCTGCTATCCCCACAGCAAACCAGCAAAGTCTTTAAAAATGGCTCTCCTAAAGCCAAAGAGAGAGAGGACAGCATGGAAGAGTACACTGCTTATTCCAAGGAAAATACCTGAACACTTTAAAATTAAAGGGGGAAAAAAAAAAGTCCCACTCATTGAACTGATACTTCAGCTGAGTCTAGCACATTGAGTAAATCATCTACTCCTAAACAGATAATAAACCCGTCCATATTCATAAACAAAACCGAATATTAAGTCAATTATTATTAAATCAAGTGAATGGTGGCAGTTTCCATGTGCAATCTTAATTGCTTTCTAGAAGAGTCTGCAGTCTCTCCTCAGTACCTGTACATTTTACATCCCTGAGTAACGAGGCTTCACCTCAGTGACTTCTCCATTTTTCCAGGCTGGCAGTGATCTAGCACAAATTACAGAGCTTACACACCTTTGCCCACACAGTGCTCTCTCGGTTGGAAAATTGTAGAGATTTTAGATTGAATTTGATACAACTTTATTTCCACCAGGTCCCCAATAGCCACTGTCTGTATTAGCACGTCGAGCTCACAGCAACCCACTCCCCTTCTCTCCCAGACAGGAGCTATTCCAGTATTATCCATTATGCCCCTTTTCTAAGTGATCTCTGCTCAAAGCTGCTCTGCACCATCACAGAGACCTCAAGTCCAGCTTTACCCTGACAGTAAGAGGAATTAATCATCAAACAAAAGCAGCCAGAAAGCACCTGCAGCCTGTGGTGCTGGGGGGGCTCAGTGAGATGATAACCTTGCACTGAATTTCCTATTTTATTTCCTTACTACCTTCAACAGGAAAAAACCTCAGCCTCTCGTTTCCTTCCTCCTACCCACTTTCTGTTGGGTGTTTTTTGAGTGACTGGTGTAAATTAGCTGCAGTCAGGAGCCAGATATTTCAATTTGTTCTCCTCCTAAAGGCCAGAGGTAGAGATGCAGAGCAAAGTCTGCTGGATAAATTGACAAAACGACGGGGTGAGGAGAGCAGTGACAGACACAGGGGCTGCAGGAGGAACGATGCTTGGATGCTGACAGCATCAAACCTTCCCTGTCAGGAAGGAGATGGATTGAGCACAGCTTTGCCAAGGTGATGCTTTCAGAATCGGGGTTGGAAATTTAATGGAATAACTCAGTGAAATCTCTGCTCCCATAAGCACCAGCTGCACAGGCCTGTGCTGTTTGTACAGCACAGTAATGCTGCCAAGCCCACTGCTGTGTGTGACTGAGAATGAAATGACCACACATCATCCACCCATTCATCAATCCTTTCTGCCCCCTTGGGAACCAAGATACTCTCTCAGCCCCCTAAAGAAAAGGTTGCAAAGGAAAGGGGCCTTTAAAGACATTGCTCTCCATGAGCAAACCCCACCTTTTGACCACAAGTGATTCCTTCGGTGTCAAAAGCAAAGGAAACCCACAAGCCCTTGGACTCTAAAAATACACCCTCCCTTCTCCTCCTGGACTTCTCCTTTCGCAGAAACATTTCTCTTTCCGGGCCACTTCCCAGCCTGTCACACTTGTCTCTTGGCTCCCTCCCTGGAGCCAGACGAGTGTCCTCTCAAAGCACAGAGCTCCTGGTGATGCCATATGTGCTTTTACTGCCATTACAGCACCCACTTACAGCCCATTCCCTGCTGACAGGTCGTGCCCTGACTATTCCTCCAGCACATTATTTATTTACCATTCTTCTCTTCCTTCAAAGCTTTATTGATTGCTGTGCTTACCCTGTGTGTACCCTGGGATGGGAAGTCACAGGCAGCGGTGGGGGGACGGACACCAGCACTACTGTCTGTTCCTGAAACACCAGAGAGTTTTGCCCCGTGGTCACATGAACATCCACAGAGCAAACTTTTACCCTGGGGTAACTCCCTCAGAGTAGCAAACAGCAAACCAACCAACCCCTCAAAACCCACACCCCATTTTTCTTTACTGCTGAATCAGGACCAGCAAAAGCCTACAGAGATTTGAAATGTGTATCCCTCCTCTTGGCAGAATGGAGGTACAGGCATCTGATCTCATTTACCACCCTGTCCCCCATGGTTCCTGTCTTTACTGAACCTTTATCTTTTCTCTTCTCTGATAATGGATACCCCAGCGTGTTCCATGGTAACAGATCTGTCCTAGGCACTGGGAATTGCTCAATCCACATCATCCCTTCTCCTCTTCCTGAACCTCTTTTATGGGGTTCCAGCTGACCAAAGGAGGGAAGGGAGCCAAACATCTACTCAACTTACAAAAGACCAAAAAAAAAAAAACAAACCCCAGCACGTGAAATCCTGCTCAGTTGCAAAAAAAGTGAAGATGAGAACACCCAACAAACTTGCTCAGGATTGCTGACAGAGCCAAGTCCCTTCAGAGCCCTTCAGCCGCTTTAGACAGCAGTGACCAGCCACAGGGTACTCCAACCCTGATTAATTTTTGATCAGCTTCCTGATGCTCAGTGTTTCCAGCCTGCTCACAGATGGCTGTGCCAGCTACCTTGGTGCTTTGCAGACCTTGTAGCTCCAGGCTGGCATGGGCTAACACATGTCCTGCCCACATGTGAATTAGCACAGGCTGAATGAGCCCTGCAGACAGCGCTCCCAGCAGCTGGGCCCAGGGAAAGTGCCCTTGCTGCAGGCTGGCAGCATCAGGAGAAGACACTGAGGCTGAGTTATCCAGTAGTCCTCCCCACATATTCCCTCGGGACCAGTCTTACAGCAGAAAATTAAAACCAGTCACACTTCTTCTCTTATGTCATTAAAAAAAAAAAAAAAAAGAAATAGAGGAAGAGGCCATAAAAAAACCCCAACCAACAGCACAACTGATTCAGAAAACAATGTTTTTCTCTGCTCTGAACGAGGAGTCAGCAGCTCTGATTGCATGTGTGCAAATTCCCCCAAAGTTTCCCTGAAACTTTCCATTACAGAGAGGCAACTGAGCTCTACTATTAAAATTATGCTGATACTTGTTTATTTACCTCAGTGAAGACTATCTGTTAGATCTTATCATGGCTGAGTGAATCACCCTCTACTACATATGTGTAGTTGTCTCTCCCCAAGGGAAGGAGCAGATCTTCAGATTGCAAGTGCTCTGTGCTAAAGGGGCTTCTCCCAGCACTGCTTTTCCCTCCTTTTTTTTTTTTTTGGCTGGTTGCCTTCACTGAAGAACAAAATTCTGGTGGGAGGACTGAGGACAGCCAAGTGACAGGCTGTTTCCTTTAACATACAAGACAGTTGTAGTTTCATACTATCTGTGTGCATCACAGATTTTACCAAAACCAAAAGACCTGCTTAGGTAATGCAGGAAAATACCTCTGTGAGGGCTTGCAGGGCAAGGAGGGGGCACCTGCTAAATTCTAAGCAGAGGTGCCTGGAAGATTTGTCATGGGAATCCAAACCAGGAAGGATAACAACCCTAGGAATTAATCTGGACGACATGAGTGTCACCATGAAATCACCAGTGACCAAGTGACATCCAGCACACAGCAGAGACTCGCTGTTAAATCTTATTAATTGTATCCTTGTAACACAGCAGACAGCTCTGCCCACAGATCAGAGACCACAGCATTACACTGCAAAAATCATTCATGTGCCTGCTGGTGGCTCTGGAAGGAACTGTAGAATGAAGGAGAAAAAAAAAGGAGTTCTAATGGAAATCTATTCCTGTCACTTAGGAGCCTGGATTAACTTCTGCCCAACCCCTTTACAGCCCTGGAACCAACTCAAATATGGGAAAGCCGGGCACCCCTTATTCCACAAACACCTGCACCAGCTGTGCTCCTCTCCCTGTATCACTGCTCACATCTGGCACCACTGGTAACTATTGAAAAGCCACAGAAGTGGCACTTAATCTGCAGGAGCCTTGGGTGGAAGCATCTTGAATGAGAGGATGCTCCTTCCCTCCCTGCCCTGCTCTGCCTGCACAGTTCATACATCATTTTTCACCTCTTGCTCAGCCACTGAGCGTAGGGGCATCTTACCCCAATCCCCTTCCTTTTCCATCCTCAGCCAAATCCTGTCTTTCCCGTGCTTTGGCAGCTGTTTTTTCTTCTCCTCCCGGCCCATTTGCCTGCTGTTGCCTTGCTAATTATTTTTACAAGGCTCAATAATTGATGCAATCTTTCCCATTTTTCATCTCCTTCCCACAGCACTGTCTGGCAAGCCAGGAACTCCTCCAGCAGCTGTGCTCCCTTGGCTGCCCACCCACCTCCTGGGGAGAGGGACCGGGGCCAGAACAAGACTCTGCAGCCTAATCCTCTATTTACCTTTCTCTGGACTCAGCAATTATTATCCAGAGGAGCAGCTTTTGAAGTCACTTAGCAACGTGCCAGCAAACCAAAGCTCTGATGTCACTAACAAAAATAGCATCTCAGAAACACCCAGTTGTCTCATGCCTTGAACCGAAGTGTCTGCGGCCCTGTAGCTCCGTTCCTCAAAAATTGTTGCTTCTGGAGAATTTATCTTTGACCCACTGGCAGACAAAGGAGCAACACAGCGATTTCAGGTTAAAAATAATCTTCCTTTCTGCAATAGTCACACTGAGGAGAGCACAGGGCTCCTGGTGCCTCTCTAAAGCACACGGCATGGAACAGGAGCACAGTCACAGGTCTGCACTGTGGAGCAGTTCCCTCGACCCCTCAAGTTATTCACCTGCAAAGACGAATTACAGATTTAAAATAGCTTTCTTCACATTTCGCCTCTGACTGATGGTCAAACAGGCCCTTTGCCCCCTCCCAAAACAGAGGGGAGGAAACATGGCAGTAAATACAGGAATTACACCGACAGCAGAGTTCCTACTGCAACTTCTTTGGGGTTTTATGAATGCTGTCAAGCTCTGAAAAACAGAAGTCACAGCTCGTGAGAATTTTCAATTCTTTGCTAATTTTCAGTTAAAACTTGCTGCCTGGCTCTCAGTTTGGGAACCACTTCCCTGAGCAGTTGACTGTCCTCCAGCCTCTGTGCAGGCTGCCAGTGGGAAGGTGGGGCAGCTCTTCACTGCTGCACCCCAAACCAGAGCCTTCCCCATTTCACACCCCCAGCAAACCTACCCTGCCTGGTGGGTTTTGAGGCACAAAACCCCAGATTCTGCAGGAATCAGCACTGGTGGTTCAACGTCCCAGCATTGTTCTGGCACTGAGAACATCTGGCTGATTGTCACAGGATTCCTAAGCACAGGACACATTCTAGGTTTGTCCATTCAAGAGCAGCGTGAGGAGGACAACTGCCCAGGAGGAAAATTAATGGATAGTTTTTATGAGGGGCACACCCCACATACACACACACAGCATCTCCTCCTTGGGGAGCCACTTCCGTGGGACACAATGGCAGGATCCTACCTGGAGGAAAACACAAACCCTGCAGTGCCTTTTCCAGGACCTTTAGCAGGTGTTTCCAGAGGTTTCTTCCAGCCTACCAACCTCCACCCCTGTCCTCCCCTCTGCTTGCAGCTTGTTGTTTCTAAGAGCAGTGGTGTGAAAAAACAGGAAGCCATGCAGAGAGGAGAGAGAATACAGATTGAGGCATGAAACTGCACCAGCAACAGCTCCCCCAGCACTCACCCCACCCCCTCTTCCCCTCCCACCCCCTCACCACAGGCCGCATTCTCGATGAGAAATGCTCTACTTGCTCTTGACGGGAAACTGGTTACGGAGTCGCGTGGCCGGAGAGCCACAGAGGGAGGGGAAACCCAGCAGTGTGAAGGGGAACATCTCACAGGGCTCTGATGGTATTGGGGGGGTCTCATGGCCGTGGAATAAAAGGAGCAGGTTGAACAGACGCTGCTCCACAGGCAGCTCTGCATCCATTTTACGCTCCGCGAAAAAGCAGGTAACTCCTCTGTCCTCCAAAATTCAGATTTGCAGCTTCAAATATCTGCTGAGGACCATTCCACAGAGCTGTTTGAGCTCTGTCTGTGGTCTGCTGCAATCAAACAGCTCCTTGTACTGTTTTATGCCCGTATAACCTGTTTAAAGGATAAGGATTCCGTGTTTCAATCTATTGAAGAAGGACAGTGGATCACCTTGGCTGCAGCTCTCTGCATTGACAGCTCTCCCAACTCACCCTCTGCTGGCAAATCCTGACACCAACACTTGCGTTTCGCAGGAGTCTTCCTTGCTCACACCCTTATCTCTTCAGTCTCCAGCATAAGGCCAAGAGATTAAAAGGGTGAAGATGAGGAAACAACAGTTAGGGGCAAAAACACGAGTAGGGGACAGAAAGGCCAAGCAAACTGCTGACAAACACACAAATACCCCACTTGCAGTTCGTGGGAAGCACTCCCAGCCTTGTCTCTGCTCATAAGCACATTGACCAGCTACCTGGGTAACACAAGAAGAAAGGAAGCAACACCTTGGGAGTCCTGGTGATGCTGAAAGCCAGGAAGAAGCCCAACACCAAAGGCAGCTCGGCCAGTGCTTCTGGAGACCAGCACTCAAAATTCTAAGTGAAGGCAGGTGGGACGAGCGTGTACAACCTGAGTGGGTAACAGCTCACAAAACGAAGGCACAAAATGACCTCCCGCATCGCCCAGTGAGCGACAGCCCAGCATCAGTTATGGGCATTAACATGTTAAAATATCAGCACCTCCCTGTGCCGTGCTTCGATTTATTTTGTCAGTCACAAGTCTTTAACGTCCATACTAACTCAGCACCACGCACAGATAAATTGTCCTCCTCTTCCACTGTTAGTAACTCATAAACCCATTTCTAATTGCTAAAACCAGAGGGGAAGAAGTGAAGACAGGCTCGAGACCACACAACGGAAAAGAATTAACCAGTCTGATATCTACTGGTGGGAAAGGGGAATGCTGTATTTCCTCAGCCATACCCGAAGCCTCTGCACTGCTCACAGAGGGATGTGCTGGGCTGAGGTTTATTTATAAAACCTATAAGAATGTTGACCTAAGGCTATAACTTGAAGAAAAATAAGCAGAGGTCAGATTTTCTAAATGCAGCCACAAGCCCAAGAGAGAAGCTTACCAGTAAGAGCCTCAGCTGCTGGAGGGATGCAGAGCTCAGGGGAGGCTCCGGTCCTGCTGAGCTGCCAGGAAAGCCAAGCAAACCAGGAGCCATCCCCTGGTCTAAGGGCAGCCCATGCAGCAGCTTTCTGTTCCAGCCGCAGAGGCAAGGCAGGGACTGGGGGGGAGTTTGAGGTGCCTGCACGAGGCTGAGGGGGATTCCCAGCACCTCCCTGTGCTGGCAGAGTTAACCAGTCTTCCCAGGCTCTTGGGGTTTTTTGTCTTTTTAAATAGTGAAGAGAGAGAGGCTCCTACAAGTGGTGAGATACAGAGCAGGGCCTTTGTCTAAGTGCTCTGAATAGTTCTTTGGAAGGGCCCATCCCCGCTGACAATTGAAGGAGCCTCTGGAGAATGCAGACAGCTAAAAGAGAGGATTAACTCTTTTGTGGCATCCACGTCAGGGCATCCATGTAAGAGAGAACCATTTGCTACTGGGGCTGTGGCTCGTTATCCAAACCTGCTCCCAAAAAAAGAGGGCAAAGCAGGTGCAGTAAGGAGCATGAGAGGAGGAAGAGCAAGGCTCCTCACAAAGCGGTCTGCGATCCAAATACTTGACCCACAAGCAGCTCAGTCGCGTGCATCCCTACTAATTTTTTAAGGAATACCATGAACTCCACCTGCATCTGTTTGGACCTGCCCACGGACCTCGTCACCCTAAGAAAAATTATCCAAGCCTGGCATGACGGGGGCACTGCTGGGAAGGGGGGGGGAGCAGGAGGTGAACACACACCTTTCACTGCAGGTGAAAATGGCGCTGGGACGTTCCCATCTCCACATGCAGAGTTTTAGAATCTCTCTCTGACATTGCTCCCACATGTATTTATTGTTTCGTTTTCCAGAGGGGGTGAAGGGGATGCCGGGCCTTCACTAAACACCCGCTTTAGCCTCGAGAACCGATCCATACTTTGGGATGCTGGCACAAACGCCCCATCTAGTGGCAATCGCAAAGGGAAAAGCTGTGAAACCCATAAAGTGCTGCCAAATAAATCACTCTTTACCAATTAAACAGGCTGCTGAAAGTAATGAAGGGCCAACATGACACACGAACGCTCTGGAGAAAGAAGACAAAGCTCTTGACTTTTCCTCGTGTCCTCAAAAGTCTGTCACACCTGTATGTCTTTTTGAGAGATGAAAATCAAGAGCTGGACCCAGGTAAAATTCCTGCATCTATAATATATAATATAACCGAACAAAAATACCCCAGCCCCAAACACCTCCCTGCCCAACACTTTTAAAAGCCAGAGTTAATTGGGAAGTTCATTTATTTACTGAATCTCACACAGGCAGATGAAGGATAAGACGGCCTTTGCAGGATCTCCGACATGAAAAAAAAGAACTTCCATCTATTAAATCATCAAAGACAAGGGATGAGCAATAACTCAGCTCTTCCCAAATTTAAGTGCAACTGCAGAATCCCAAATGGGAAGACTTTTAAATGCCTGATATTCAATAATCTTGAGTCCAGGACCCAAATTATTCCCTCCTTAGTTCTGAAAACCTTGGGCCAGACTTCGATAATGATTTCCATTGGGCTCAGCATCTCCATGTGAGAATGGATGCCCCAGGCACAAGAGCCACAGTCACCCAAAAGTTAAAACTCGAAATAACAATAGGAAAAAAAAAAAAAAGCCACAACCTCTCAGCAATTAAGTCCACTTATGAGTACGAAATGTCTGTGTCTTGCTACCTGTAGGATTACACGAGGAGCCAGACAACAGACTGTAAAGCGCTCATTTAGTGGCAAGTTGCCGCAAATGGCTTCAAATATGTGAAAATCGCTTTCTTTTTACTTATTTGTTCTGCCTGTCTGGGCTGCAGCGCTGCTACCCCAGCACAGACAAAACAGAAATGGAGGAGAAATTCCTCAGTCTGCACCTACAAAAGCCAGTGGTGCCCGAGCGCCTCACGAGCCACGGGGCACACGGCCCACCCCCCCAGACAGCCAGGCTATAAAATTCTCTTTATAATCCCTTGTTTCAGAGAGGAATAATCACGGTAGGAGTGATCTTTACTTAAGAAGAGCACAAAAGCAGCCCTGTCTTCGCATTTGGAGCCCGCCCTGGGCAGGGGAGGCAGAGCTCCCCTCACACCGCGTCCCGCAAATGGAAGTAAAGAAGGGACCATCACTTACCCCAGCCCATCGCTGCCAGCTGAATGCCGAGCCCACGGGCAGCCTCACGCCAGGAGCCATCCCTGGGCCAGGCACTGAGGGGTACAACACCCCCAGGATGAGGAGAGGGGGGGTTCCGGGGGCAGGAGCCCCTCCTGACCCCAGCGGGGCTGAGCGGGACCCGTCGGGGCTGTGGAGGAGCTCCCGGGCCTCATCAGCACAGACCAGCTGCGGGGACGGGCCGAGGGGAGGGCACCGACCCCCCAGCTGGGCCCAGGCCCCTGGATAACGCGAGATTCCCTGTGAAAAATGATGTACTGGCCCTTCAGGAACAGGCATAGCCGCTACTTGTCTCCAACCCACCCAGAAAACCCAGAGAATCCTTCTCAAAACCCCATCCCGGGGACAGGTTTCAGCCTGTACGGGACCCACCGCCAGCTTTCTAAGGAGACTCCATGTACCGGACCCCTACTCGGGCTATGGAAAATCAGAAAATCCAGATAAAACCACCAGTGTGAGGCACACAAAGAGAGTCAGGCTTTCAGAAACCCTTCCTATTTCCCTAATTGTGTGCACTGTGGAATTAATGGGAGTGCAGAGGTCAAACTCGATACCCAAAATTCAGCAGCTGGAGTTTTACATCTATGAATTGTTCACACATGCTCTAAACTGCAGCAGGCATTTAACAACTTTGCCAAGCAGAACAGAACCATACTCTATTTAAAACAAAAAACCCAGAGGAATTTGTTTCAGTTACACACAGTTACCAAGAGCTTCAAAATACAGCAATCCTTATGTACCTGCACTCCCCTTTGGGCACTGAATTGATTCCAAATCAGAGTCCAAATACCGTTCTTCAAAGAATAGCAAATGGTTTGGTGTTTAAAGATATCAGGAGCTACATGAAAAATGAGATGAAAAAACAACTTGAAACGTGACAGAACTGCAGCATCTTTAATGTGTTAACACCCTGTAAAAACAACCATAAAGCTAAATCTAACAGTATTTCACTGTTTATATCACATTGGTAGAATTTATAGATGACATTCAGAATCACTTCATAACTATAAAAAATATAAAATAACTATAAAACTGGATTTCAGTTGTACCTACTTTCAAGAAAAGCATCAAAATAAAGTACTTTTTGAAGCCACAACTCTTAGAAAATACTACTTATTAATATAACATGCAATAAGTGCTGCTCTTCACACAACAGTATTTGAATTCTTCTCTCCCTTCAAACGCGGTTCTTATTGGAAGCACATTTTGTTTCTGAACCCTTCTTTTGAGAGAAAAGCATAAAAACTACTCCCTCTGAAATCCAAAGGGAAAACAGTATTACATAGTAATTTATAAGAAACTTGTTAACAATGAACGTATGCAAACATACATAACCAGCAACAGTATAAAACAACCCGTATGAAAAATCCCACATAAATTCTAAATTCAATTCAAATACAAACCCACAAGATTTCCAGTATTAACCCAAATACCTTTGGGGTTTGCTGGTAAAAGACCTCCCCCCCCAAAAAAACCCCACAACATATATATTGCTTTTCCATAAACCTTGAAAGAAAAGCTTCAAAATAAAATAAGGACACTTGAAAAAAAATAACTTCCCTGCATGGACCGAGGAGTAGCACGTGTGTGACTCCTCCTCGTGTACTTTCAGAGGTCGCCCGGGTTCCGCAGCTCCCTCTCAGCCTGCCTGAAGGTTCAAACATCAAAACCCGTAATTCTTTCCCTGCCTGAAGATTCGAACAACAAAACCATAATGCCCCCCTTCCCCAAATTCAAACCGACTCAGCAGTGGAGAAGAGCAACTCATCCTCCTCGGAGCACAGAGGAGCGGGACAAGAGGCGCATCTCAAGTCACCGCAGCGGGGCACTTTTCACGCCGCTCTTCCTCCGGCGCTTCCCGGGAGGTTTGAAATCGCTTTCTCAGGAACCCAGCGGGTTTCAATCACTTTCTCGGGGATCCGGCGGAGATGCAGCAGCGCCCCGAGCCCGGCCGGGGGTTCACCTGAAGGAGGGCGACATCCCGGCGCCCGGCTCGCAGGGCATCCCCGCATCCAGCGGCCAGGCGGGGTAGCCCTGCGGCGGCCCCGGATACCCGGGGGGAGCCCAGCCGGGCATCTCCGGGCACAGGCACCCGCAGGGCAGGGTCAGCGCTGCCCAGGGTCCGTGCGAGCACCCTGGAGGGGCCGGGGGCGGTGACCAGTGCTCAGCAGGCAGCGGGTGCGGCGGGGCGGGCGGCGGTGGTGGCGGCGGTGACCAGGGCTCTGCGGGCGGCGGTGGTGGCGGAGGAGGACGAGATGCCGTCGGGAGGAGAGTGCGGCGCCGGCGCCGGCGGTAATCGCCCTCCGGGAACATGTCGCGGAAAGTGGGATCCAGCGCCCAGTCACCGCCTCGGCGGCCGCGGCGGGGCAGGCGTCGGAAGCAGGGGTTGAGGCTGAGGTTGTGGCGGACGCTGTTCTGCCAGCCCGGGGAGTCGCCGCGGTAGTAGGGGAAGCGCTCGGCGATGAAGGCGTAGATGCCGCTCAGGGGGAGCCGCTGCTCGGGGCTGGAGCGGATGGCCATGGTGATCAGCGCCACGTAGGAGTAGGGAGGCTTCTGCGGCTCGCCCGGGTCGGTGCTCGACCTGGCCGGCTCGGTGCCCGACATCGGAGGGTCGGTGCCCGACATCGGAGGGTCGGTGCCGTCTGCCTCGCCCATGGCCCCACTGCGCTCCGGCCCCGCGCTGCCCCCTCCTAAAACCCTCTCCCTCCCCCCCGTCTCCCCTCCCACCCCCCGGCCCGGCCCGGCCCGGTCTGGCCAGTTCGGGGTCGCGGCAGGGTCAGGACGGCGCGGTGGCTCCGCAAACCCAAATATTGAGGAGCGCGACACAGCAAGCGACAGGGGGCGGCCCCGGGCAAAGGCGGCCCCGGGCAAAGGCAGCCCCGGCACAGCTCGGAGCTTGGGATGGGGGGTGGGGGGGTAAAAATCCCTGCTCTAAAACAGGCCAAACCCATAATTTCTTATCGTTCCGGCGGGTTCAGGCGCCCGGCTACACACCCCCTACTTATAGGTGCCAACACTCCCCCCGGGAAGGGCCGCTCGAGGGTCCCTGCAGGCACAGGGAGGAGGATGGAGGAGTAAGAACTCTGCTGCAGCAACCTGGATTCCACCGGTGCTGCATCCCTGCAAGACACTAAACCCTTCAGAACACGTCCCTATGTACAGAATTATTAGTGGGCTCATGTCAGTCATTTAATTAAAATACACTCTCTTTAAAAAACTACTTCATTGATGACCCTTAATTAATTAAAAACCCACAAAAAGCGCCTAAATTTAAAAAAAAAAAAAAAAACAAACCTTGACGGGTTCCTTTGGAAGGAATCAGTCCCTCTTTTTCAAAAGTTGTAAAGAGCTAAGAAACAGAAGGAAAAGAATCGATGACTATCAGGCTGCTGTTCCAAAACTACCAACAGTGGCTCCACAGTGGTGGCTCCTATTTTAAAAATACTGCACAGGTCTTTGAACAGAAAACTTCCACCGGGCTGGATGGAAATATTGAAATAGCTAAGAATGAAACACCCCTGTTGGTTATAACAAATCTGCCAGGAGCAGAAGGGAGCTCTGATGGATCAGAGGAAAGACTCAGCAGTATGGCCACAGAGGTTTTTCTGCCCTCTGTAATGCAAAAGCAGTTAAACACAAGAGCACTGATGAAAATAAAAAGAGGCTGCAGAACCAAAGAGGTCTTTCACACTGAAAGAACAGGGGGAAAAGTGCCTGAGAAGTGCATTCCCTCCTGCACAGCAATATACAGAACTTCTCCAGGTATTTAAAGACAAATTAGCAGCCCATTTTAAAAAACGTGAGTCATAGAAGTATAAATGGAGGAAAATTATAGCCTTTGAAGCCTGTGTTCAGAAAGACTATGTCCAAAAGCTTATACCACCTGTCCCTTAACATATATTACAAAATAAAAACATACATTTAAGACTATACAATAATGCACAAAACACTCTCACAGACCAAAAAAAAAAAAATTCCTTAAGTGCCAGATGAACACAAAAGTACGGTGTGCATATAACTGGACCACACACACTGAGGTGAAAACTTACCCATTTTTATTTTTTAAAGAAAAATATTCTTCTTTAAACACAAAGCATGAACTAAAAACCTCTGAGGAACAGCTTCCCCTTCCTTGGAGCACGTTTAACTAAACTGTACAGTGATAGAGCTCCCCAAAGAAGGATACACACATAACATACAGTCTTTCACAGGAAATAAGGTTTAGGACTTGAAATTGTCCTCCTCACCCTCTCTAGATACCCATTCAGTCCAAAAGTACTCTGTACCTTACTCCCACCACAGGACACAGTGACGATAATTTCTGGATGCAGAAAAGAAAAAAAAAAAAAAAAAGTTGGCCAAATTGGCCCTTTCTAGCCTTTTAACAAATGTCTGTGAGAGAGGTTAAGACCATCGTTATTTCCAGGAATGGTGCTTGGAAGAAAAGATATAGCAGCATCCACAGGCAACACAAGCCCTTCATTCCAGCTGCCCTGTTTTAAGGAACCCAGCCAGTTCAGCAGTGTTTTACAGATGTTCCCATCACCCAAGAAAATGGAGTGGGAATCCAACATTCACAGGCCAAATCTGTTGCTTGAACAGCCTAAAATTCAGTGAATCTGGCCAACACGTGCCAGTTCTTTCCCCCCCCACCCCCCCGAGTGACCAGCTTAATGTCTAAAATTTTATGTAAAAAGATAAACAACTCCTTCTTCCAATCCCCTCTATCCCATGAAATAGATATGTGCATAATATTTGTCACATCTGCCAAACTACCCAGACTGTGGAACTGGAACCAAACTCTAAAATCCAAATTCTTTCTAAGTCGGAACAGCAAAATCATCTACAGTATCTGCAAGGTCTCAGAACATGCCTAACAAGCTCATATCCAAAGAAAAAGTACCTGGGCATTTCCAGTGGAAGGTAGGAAATGGAAAAGGCCTGGAAATAGAGCTCATTTATACTCCACCTGATCGTTAACTGTTGGTATTATTAAGTAATGCTCACACCTTTATCAGACCATTTTGTAAAGATCTTTTCCATTCCACTCCAACAACTTTTGCAGTAGGAAAAAGATTAGAAAAATAAAATCTCCCCCCTGACCAACGCTGTACGAAGATCAACACCACCAGTCACGAAGACTTTTACAGGGGGACCAGATCAACTTTTGTTTCCTCCAAACCAGCTTCATATAGAAAAGAGCAGCAAGATAGACACAGTATCTACGAGCTAGATTAAGGCCAACAATATAAAGACAAAACACGGGCTCAGGTCTTTTGAAATGAAGAAACCCTCCAAATGTTTTTATACACCTGCACACACACACACACACACACACACACACACACTCACACTCACACACACTCGTGGATTCTTCAAGCAAAGGCTTCACAACTGTGAGAGCACCACTGGAGAGTGTTCTAGCACCAGAACGAAAAACTTGGTTGTCTTCCCTCTTCAGCAATAAAATCCAAAGTCTTTATATTGCTTTGGGCAAGGTCACCAAACCCCCCTCCAGGAACAGTTTCAGCCCATCCGCGCAGGGACGGGTCAGAGCGTTCCTGTTCCGGAGCAGGGGTGGGAAGAGGCGTGTTGAGACGCTGCAGCTCCTTGGTTGCTGGAAGGGAGGAGAAGGTTTCTATTGCAGTCTGGTCGACACCGAGAGCAACTTGGATCCAGGTGGGTGTGATGGCAAAGCCCAGCGCAGGTGGGCTGGGAGGCGAAGGTGGGACGTTTGCATACGTGGAGTCACAGTGCGCATCTGTCGGTGTGACAGAGACAAGCAAAGCCACTTTTCAGTATTTTCTGGCAGCTCGTCTCTGTGCAGGAGGCCCCTCAGGCAGGACAAGGATCCATGAGTGGGATGTCACACACTGCACCAGGACACCACGAAACCCCAAGAGCAGAGGTTCAAATAGGAGCTTGGAAGTCGGTGTGCTAGCATCTTGCCTATACACATGCTCAAGTGAGCCTGCAGAAGTCTATAGAAGGGGGCAAAAATCTCTTTACAGCAAAGTTATGGGGTCCAGTTCGGCTACAAGGAACAATTCATGCAAGTTACAATAGACTCAATCATCAACCCACAGCACATCTCCCTGCTGCAGGTCTGTGCTGGCTCTAGGCCTTTGTGTGGGAGGTGCTGCCCTGCAAGCCCTTCAGCAGCTCCCTGAGGGGGCTGGGAGAGATGCAGAGTCAGGAGTGGCATCTCCTCAGCCTCTCACATCAGCACGAGTGGGTGAGGTCTGTCCTCCAACCGTTGCCACGCGGAGCAGGAGGAGCAGACTGCCCTAGAGGGAGGGTGGGAGCAGCAGCTGGCAGTGAGGCTGCTGAAACTATGCAGGGAGAGGGGGAAAAGACAAAGGGAGACTTCAGTTTTTCAGTGCTCGAATCAGCAGCAGTAAAGCCCCACTGAAGGTGTCATATGCATGCTGATTAGAGCCTGGCTATCACCCCAATGACGGACTAAGAGAGGTTGTGGTGGGGACTTGATTAAAACAAGAAAAGAAATCAGGTGAAAGGAAGGTGTGAATTCCAGGTTCAGAGCAGAGTGGTCAGCACTGATACACTTTGTTCTCTGCACATGCAAGAGCACACGAGAGGGAACGGCAGCAAACTGAAAGGGAGGGAAAGACACGGTAAGCCCAACACTAATTCAAGATGCAAACACAGGACAGTGGGGTGGGGGAGAGGAATATGAGGTAAAGGAGCCCAAAGGAAGAGACAATAGAAAAACTCTTAATAGAGCAAGTCCTGCTTCAGGAAATACACAGCTAATGCCAGTCAGCTCTCTTTTCACCAGGTATTCTTGACACACTGGTAAATCTTCTCTTTGCACTTGGTATTTAGAAATCAAAACACCAAGACTTTTGGTTTTTTTTTTTTCCCTTAGGATGCACTAAATGATTTTGAGTGTTCAGCACAATATTCTAAACGGCCCCTGAATTCCAAGCAATGCTGAAGACTCACCCAAAAGCAGAAATGCCAAACGATAAACTGCTTTTAGAAATCAAGGGCTGCTCCCCCTGGGTTGGAAATGGAGAATCTATGCAGAAGGTTGAACTGTACAGGTTTGGCATTTTTCACCAAAAGCACCTGGGCACTTAACTGAGAAATATCTGAAACAGTCACTCAGCAAATCCCAACACCAGAGTGAGGCATCAGGTTTGTGGATAGATGTGTACAATCAGACAGCCTCTCACCCAGCTCTGACAGAACAGGTTTGTGCGATTTACAGCAAGAACAAGCTCTGCCACTCGCTGCTCCAGGGAAAAGCCCAGCAGAGCTGGGACTTTGAGCCCCTTGACTGGGGTGCAAATCACAGCGGGACCCTTTCTTCTTCCAGACTTCACTGGAACAGAATTAACGCCTCCTGGGCAAAGGAAAGCACATCCTGGATCTGCTTCAGCCCTCCAGGATGTCTGTGTGGGGGCTGTGCAGCACAGTGTGGCTGCAGGGATGGGCAGACAACAGGTGCTGAGAACCAGCATGACCAGAAGGGGAGCTGGTCAAAGTGGCCTCAGGGCCAGGTCCAGGTGGAAGCACATGGACATCTAAGATGCAAGAACATGACAGAGCAGCCAAGGTCACCCACGTGCTTAGGCAAGCTTAAGGCAACTAAAGAAA
This sequence comes from Empidonax traillii, assembly GCF_003031625.1. Taxonomy (NCBI): domain Eukaryota; kingdom Metazoa; phylum Chordata; class Aves; order Passeriformes; family Tyrannidae; genus Empidonax; species Empidonax traillii. The sequence goes on along the minus strand of NW_020955299.1, from coordinate 912,608 downwards.
ATTCACTGATAGTTTAGAGGAGAGTGCCAAAGGGAAGAGAGAAGAGGAACCAGCGAGCAGAGGCTGGGGATGCTGCTACAGTAGCCAAAGACCAGCACCAGCTACTAAGCCATCCCTCTCCTTCAGCTCATTTGCTCTAATTCTCCTCATTTTACCAGCACCATCAGCACGAGGTCAATATGTCAGAAAGAAGAGCTGGGATAAGTTCCTAAAAATGCAGCTCACGCATTTTCAGGCTCGTGTCTCAGGTCAGTTGTTCCGAAATAAAAGTGTGTGGGCCGTTCTAACAGGCCTCCTGCTTTGAACTGGAGCTTGGTGGGAGTTCTGCCTGCCACCTCCGGGGGCAAGCCTGGGGTGTGTTCTACCTGGAAGTGATGGAAGCAGCTACCCAGGTTCCTTGTCATGAGTGTCGAGTGTACAGCAGTCCTTTAAAAACCAGCATGCACCAGTGGCATGGCCATTAGACGTGAAGCCATGGTTGGATTCTTGTTGTCTCCTCAGGACCAGGTGGACCCGGAAGGAAAGGGAGTGTTGGCACAAATCAGCGCAGGCTCCTGTAGACGTAGGCTGAGGTGAACACAGCATTGAGGGTCAGGCTCACAGCCAGCAGGCCCCGCAGAGCAGAGGTACCAAAGTGACCTTGGAGGAGGGGAACACACAGGGGAAAAAAGGGAATGGCAGAAAGAGGCATTAAAGAACTGATGGGAACAGTGAACATAGGCTGTAATGCTTCTCTCTCTTTGCCCAGAAGTTACTGAAGCAGTTTTCTTGTCAGGAAAGATTCCTCTGCTCTCTTTGGTTCTATTTTCAATCTCACCGCTGTTCTTGACACCTGCACCCCACCCCTTGTCCTCTGTCTCAGTTTAGCACTGTCAGTGTTCTGCAGACAGGCCAAAGAACAGGAACAGCCTTGTTAAGGTCTTAGAATAGCAGGCACAAGTTCCATTTTGCTACTACTTATTTATGTGATCTCAAGATCAGGTCACTGCAGCACAGGGAAGATCTCAGTTACCCTCACAGAAATGATTACACATGCATGAAACACTCACAGGACTTGCACTTACCCCTCCAGCCTGGCAAATCCTCCCCTTTGGTAGTTGTGTCTACCACACAGGTAGATGAGTGTGACGAGTGATCCTCCTTTTTGATGGAATTATCACTGCAAATGCTCCCTCCTTCCATAGCAGATCTCATATCTGCAAGGAGAAAGGATAGGAAAATTTGAAAAGGCACCAGTGGATGCCAAAAGTAGCAAAAGCTACCAGACTACAGCTAGACGTGAGTAATGGATGGTTGCTTGGTAAGATTAAGAAAGGACTGAGGAGAGGAACTGGAAGCAATAGGCAAATTTCACTGCTGTGCAGCAGAACTGCCTGCACGTGCCTCATACACTGCCCAGAGCAGCACCACCTCACTTGTGGCTAAAGGAGCTCTCCAAGCCAGGGAAAAGGCGGTGGCAGCAGCATTCCTGGGACACCACCAGGGAGAAAAGGACATCTGTCTGGGCGGCCAAGAGGCTCCTCAGCCCAGTGGATTCCTAAGGGAGCTTTGGTAGCCTACCACCACCACCACATGGGTTTCCCTTGAAGCCTTCCCATCTAACTGTGGCCTAGATGTTGCAGGGCTGTGCTTGCAAGCCAGCTCCTTCCTCCCAGAGCCCTCCCAGGAGCGCAGCAGGCTGCCAGCCTACCGGGCATTCCGCGCTCGCTGAGGCTCTTCCTCGGGAAGCTCGACAGCTCGGGGGCAAAGATGTTGCTGTCTGAGTGGGTGTGCTCCTCTGAGCTGGTTGGGGTGAGCAGGGCCTCATTCTGGGATGGGAACAGCAGCAGCTTCTGTCCTTTGAGGTTCAGGCGGGCAGGGCTGATGAGGGGCCGGCGGAACCGCAGGGATCCCGCGCTGGAAGTCACCGATCCGGCCACGGATGGTGCTGGGGAGGGGATGCGGGAGGGAGCACAGCTGCCAGACAGCAGGGAGAAGTGCTCTGAAATGAGACACCCCCAGAGAGGAAACCATGAGATTATCACCCAAATACAACAGGCACAGTTTGGTTTAACAGTTCTACAAGAGAAAGGAATGGGAGTTGCAAATGCCCAACGTATCTTGTGCTGAAATCCTTTATCTGAGTTCCCACACTGAAAAATATGGAGAAATCTGAGACGAGCTCAGAGCATGGTGCTAATGACACCAAGGTTGTGGGTTTGATCCTTGTATGGGCCATTTACTTAAAAGCTGGACTTTCTGATCCTTATGGGTTCCTTGCAACTCAGAGCATCCTGTGAAATTCCACATGCACTCCAGTACACTCAGGAATGACTCAGGAATTGGGTTATCAGGAGCCTGGTGAGCTTTCTCTTTGCTCCCTTGTGTCCATCCAGGAGAGCCTGCATTACACATTTTGCAGGTAAATGGATTGCTCTGGTACGTCCTTCAGAGGCTGGGGGGAAGGTGCACGGGGATGTGACCGCATTTCCAGTGGCACAAACAGCCAAGGGATCCACCTGGGTCAGAAGGGCATCAGACGGGTCGTGGGGACATGGGAGCAAAAGGGCAGAGCAGCCAGGGCAGCCAAATTAGCAGTTCCTGGGGCTGGGAAAGTGCAGCAAAAGAGCTGCCCTAGGAAGAATTGAAGTCTCCAATCAAAGCAGGCTCAACTCAGCTCCAAGCAGGGAAGGGCTCCTTGTTTTGTCTCACTGTGAGCTCTCTGGGGAAAAGGACATCTAGTACCTGATTTTAATGCAATCCCACTCTCAGCTGGGGCTCTCCCTGCAGCATTTCCAACAGCAAAGCTGACATTTTCACTGGGATGTGAGCAGGGAGGAAAGAATTCAACCACGTGTTTCAACCCACTCCCTGCAAATCCTGCAGACAGCTGCTCTGGCAGGCCCAGTGCAGTACCTGATGTGGGAGATTCCTTGGAGTGGGAGGACTGGGAGGCTGGTCGACTTCCACTGAATAAGTAGCCAGAATCTAAAAGCAAAAATGAAACAATCTGAACCCAGCTGGCTCAGCTGCTGGAGGTCTGTCCTTCAGAAATGCAACTGCATCATCTCACGAGGGGACAGGTGGGGAAATGCAGGCAGGAAAAATGTCCCTGTTTTCCTGCGTCGGCTCTATGCCAGCAGCAGAATAATCCACTTTTCCAGCTGCAGCAGAACAGCTCTGTCCAGGCTCTAAATTAGACATCCCTCCCCAAAATATCCAAAGCAGTGCATTTGCCAGTGGACTCTGGCACTGCAGAACTGGTTTATAATGATTTATCTAATGTTGCACAGGAGCAGATGGAAAACATGAAGGTGTGGATGCCTCACAGCCCATTTCCTTCTGACTGCACCGCTCCACTGCCTTTCCCACTGGGGCAGTTTCCTGCCCACTCACCTGCCCTGGCCAAGGAGGGGATGGTCCCCAGTGACAGGGCCCTGTTGAGACGTCCAGGGAGGGAGGATGAAGAAGTTCTGCGTGGGGACCTGAAGAGCTGCTGGTTTGTCAGGTGGAGGAGACTGGGTGGTGTTGGGACAAAGAGAGACGTGGCAGGTGAAGGGAAGGCTGTCCCGGTGCCGTTGGGAAAGAGAGTCATGGAATCCCCAGAGAGGTACCTGCAGAGGACACACATGACACACATTTAGCAAGGACAAGTTCCAGTCACTGCCTCCCTCAGTTGTTCTTGCATGAACAGTTGTTCTGTTACCAGCTTTGGACTGACTTTGCAGTGCAGGAGTGCAAGATGCAGAACGCTGAAGAGCTCCCAGGCACATTCCCACACTTTGGAACTGGGAAAGGAAGAACTGCTCAGCCTGACTTAAACTGTAGTGCACCGACCTGTCCCACAGCACAGGGTGGAAAAGACGGTGGAACAGCTTAGGGACTCAGGTGCAAACAGGCACAGTACCTTGGATCTCTCCTTGGATGAAAAAATTGCCTAGAGACCAGCAAAATGCTTTACAAAGTCCAGGTAAACATGGGATCAACCACAGAGCACATCTTATGTCTGCTGTGTGCACATGCCAACTGCATGCTTAGACATGTCGTGGCTGTGGGAAGCAAGTAGTTATGTATTACGTTTTTGTCCTTAGAAAGCAGAATCAACATCTTACCTCTGATGTCAATAGAGAGAAAAGGATTTATACTTCTGAGATGTACTAAAGGCTCACCACCCTCATTTTACAGATGGAAAAATCCTAAACTGAGGCCTAAACCACTACATTTAGTTTCCCTGCATGTCATAATTAGCCCCAAGTACGTCCTAGCACAGCCACTCCAGGGAGCTGTGCCCCTGCAGCTCCAGGAAGTGTCTGGCTTCCAGTGCTTAAAAACCAATCTCTACTACAGTGCCTGGAAAGAATTTAAATTGGAAATAATAATGGCAATTGTATTTCGAGGTCTGTGAGTTGTTTTCAATGGGTTCTTTCCAAGTGAAAGAGTGGAACTGCAGAACAGAGAGCGAGCAGCCTGAGAACACAAGAGGGGAGAGAACAGACAAAACATACCTGTTATTGATTTTTGAGTGCTAGAGACATAAACTGACTTCTATTCTCTGGTAAAATAACTGCATGAGAGGACTTTGTATTTTAATTGTTTTCACTGATAGCACTACCACAGTATCTCACACTCCACTGCTACATGTAAATAAAATACACAATTAATTTCTGACCCTGATTTCATCCCAGCTTTGCAGTGGTTTAAAATTTAAAAATCAACCTGAGCTGAACAATTTGCTAAAAGCTTACTCCTATTTTTACCTGCTTTCTATTCCTCCTTGCAATCATGTACTGATCTTAGTCCATGTGTACAGTTCAGTTGACTGTATCAGGAGGAGGCAGCTTTGGAGTCTCACCAGTGTTCTCAAGCCACCCAAACGAGCATCCCACAAAGGTTGCAGTGTTGAAAGTACAGCAATTTTGTACTATTTTTAACAATGGAATGAAAATACATGAAAGAAAGTCTAGCACAGGAATCAGATCTCTGAATGATCTCCTGCAAGATTTTTGGTTTGACAGAAACAGTAATAAAATTGTCAGAGAAATCACGATGAAGAACATATATTTTTAAATGGAGATACAATTAATCTGAAATATTTGGAGGCTTAATCTCACTTCTGATGGAAATAGATGAGAGCAGCAATGTGGCTTTTCTTCTGTCAGAGGAAAGTCAGGAGTAAATCAGAGCATGAAGGATATACATATCTCAGCCTTGTGCTGTGAGGTGATTTATGCACCTTCCATTCTGTCTCAGAGATTAAAGAGCTGGTGCAGCAATATCATGCTGTGCTAACACGTCCAGAAGAAGAGGTCTAAGAGCTAAGATTACAATTTAAAATATCTTACAAAACCATTTATCTGCTCCTACGAGGCAGACATAACAATCCTGACCGGCTCAATCAGGCTGAACAACATCTTGTGAGCAGGACTTGGATCTAACAGCAGCAAGGGACTCCTTAGTCCTGCAGCAGAAACTGCCCAACCTCTTCAGGTTCCAGGACCTGGGAAGGGTGTTGTGCTTCCCTTTAGTGCACTCACACACCCACATGTGCCCACCACACACACACACACACACACAGATGTGCCCACCTCAGCTTTGTAAGGGAAAAGGAGTGGGAAAGGGAGTTAAAAGTGCAGCTCAGGACTATGACATGAACCATGGGAGAAGGAGTGATACCTACCACTCGAAGGGCCAAATCAGAGCATCCCCTTGAACAATGCAGCTCTTTTGTCCTAACTTTGCACCTTCTGGGCTCAAGGACCCAAGGTTACACAGCTCCTTGCTGCAGCAGTTTTTCATTCAATGGGCTGGAAGATATTACAGTCATTTATCACCCATAACCACAATCTCTCTCTCTCACAATCCTGGGATTGTAACAGTTTGGGATCAGTCTTCCAAGGGCTTTGCTGCTCAACAGCCCCACTTCTCACCTCACCAAGTTAGTGCAGTCAGATCCTCGGGGCAGCTGAGGAATCATCTGCCTTGCACCATCCAGAAAAGGAGTTTTTCTGGTTAGCAAAGAGGAGCTGAAGAATTTTAAGCATAGCATACCAATGCCTTAGGATTGAATGGTGACCGAAGACTGGCTTATATATTGATCTGTTCTGAACAAACTCCTGCAAAGTGTTCAAAATCCTGTTCCCTTTCCCTGCACTCTCCTCCTTAAGTGTTTGCCACTGCCATGTCAAGAGGGCTGGATGCTGCTAAAAGCTGCCATGGGAATGTGCTTCGTGCCTGAGAAGGGGCAGCTGAACTAAAACTTCCTTCAGCAGCAGATGAAAAAAAGGTGAGGAGATCAAGAGGGTCATAAGGCAGGAAGCAACCACATCACAGCCTTGGAATGGAGCACTCTACAGCTGTGTCTTTGCTCCAAGCCATTTGTGAATGTGATAATAATGGATCTGGTAACAGTGGAAAAAAAGTAACAAAAAGGCTCTGGAGTCAGAGAGTTTGTGGAAATAGTCCGGGCCCGGAAGCCGTTTATTTCAGAACTCGATATCGTGAACATCAAAAATTGGGCATCTTAATTAGTGTTTACAATGATCACAGCGTTACTAGACAGTTGGGCACAACTCTGCTACACAGATACTTTAAAAATAAATAAATAGAAGGTTAAATAAGAGTATTACACGGTCTGGGACTGTACACGGTCCTGAAGAGACACCTCCTGCCAGCAGAGCCTCCCCTCCTCTGTCCCAACACCTCCCTCTTATCCAGAGACACCACCTGCGTGTGTGCCTATTTAATTCACATTTTAACCAGAGATGCTGCACCCTGGGACAGAGAGAGACATGGCAGGGCATGGGGCAGGTCAGACTACAGGGCTGGATGGACCCACTCCTGTGTCAGGGAATTCAGTCCATGAAGGAGGAAGGGAAGATGCAGCCACAGGCAGGCAGCTCGTGGTGTGTGCCCGGGTTCACCAGCCTGGGGCAGTCAGGGGATAAAATGTTAGCTTTGGACTTAATGTCCCATCCCAACTGAGCTGGGAGTTCTCCAGGTACAACTGCACCCTTTCCCCAGGCACAGTGGGTGCAGAACAGCTCCCTGTTACCCCACATTGCTGTGCCCTGACCAGGCACTGCTCTGCTCCACCTCCTCAGTCAGGGCCACAACCTGTGCCTACAGTCAAGAATCAGGAGTAAAGAGCAATCTATGAATAAAAAACAGGCACAGGGAGAAGGGAGAATGATGATTAAAAAGGGCACAGGTCTCGGACACATTAATATTTTGATATGTGACTTAGAGAGCTAGAAATTTTAGCTGTCACAAATAAGAGTTTTCTCCTATATGTTGTCCTGCTTTGGATGAAAAAGGAGGGTTAAACTGGAGCTGAAAACACTCCAGCTGCCAGGTCCTGCACTAACACCTTCTAGAGCACAGATTTGGCGTCAATTTTGCCCTCCCTCCTACAGGTGGCACAAAGGTCCTGTGTCTACACAAATCCAGACTCGTTGGCACGACAGAAATGTCCAGGGAACCTGTTCCTGTCTGTGCAACTCAACAGCTTTGGTCCCAGGTGAGGCTTTACAGGGGATAACTTCAGGACTGAGTACTGTCCCTCTCACAGGAGAGCATCTGCCACAGCTCAGAGTGGCCCCAAGGGTACTCACAGGTGACAACCTGGCAGGTTATATGTGACAGCACACATTTTCAGAAGCATCTCTTTGAAAACCAAAGCAAAGCCACACACCACAGCTCCCTGCTTTCAGGAGTGGAGTCAGTCTGAGCAACCATCTGGCTATTAGTTATATTAATTTTTATAAGAGCATAAATACTTTGTCCACATTACATCAATACATAGTTCCTACAGTATCTAAGCATGATTATTAGCTTCACATAATTTCAGAGTACTTGAAGAATATTCATCAAGCCAAAATGAAATGCCACGACACCGTTTTTATCCTCCCCTCGTGTCCTCACCCTTTGCCACACCCCAGCTCAGCTCACTGGGGCATGCAGAGCATAGGTGCAGGAAAGGAGGAGTTCATAGAACAGAAAAAATGAGATATAAATATAGTGTATTTCGAGGGGTAAAGGGCCACAAAGGCGTCAGTTTGCATGCACTGATGTCAATGAGGGCTTCAGAAGCAGCAGCAGAAGTGCTGACTTGGCTGCTAGTTCTGGGCCCTCCCTCAACCCCCTTAGAGTCTGCAGAGCTGCTCAGAAATTTAAGAGTGCAGCCCAAGTGCCCACTTATGCCCTGTCACCCTCACTAGGGGCAGATGAGGGACAGAAGCACTGGCCTGGCAGGCACACAGGCACTGCTGTCCCACGCTGCTTTCACCGCAGCAAAACAACACATCATTGTCACAGATCTTGCCCAGGGAAAGGCACTTAAAGAACCCACATCAGCCCCTTTATAAATCTGGCTCTGCTGGGCAGGGTACAAGATTTTGAGCTGGCAGATCAGCCACGACCACTGAGAGCCAGAGTCAGGCACTTGGGGATGGAGCAGATCTGATTTCAAGTGACACACAAACCTCACCACCTCAGCTCCATTCTGCTGTACCATCCTCTGCTCCAGGCACCAGCACGTGGGCACAGTGTGAAAAAGCAGCACCTTGAATTAGGGGCTTTTGGGCTAAAACCCTCTAATACTGTTAAGATGTTTGCACGCTCTGGCCTGCCTGGCTGGGAGAACCCTCAGGCTCCAGAGCTGCATCTGACAACCACAGGTTACCACAGTGTTCCTCTCTGGCCTGAAGGAAAGAGTCCAGCTAAGGGAAAACAAGGAGCTCAAAGCACCGATCAAGTGGTCCTGGATGCTTTTGTGCCAGCTGTGTTGATTGGCTACCAGCCCTTTGTTAGGTCTTGTCCCACCCAGCAGAAGGAAATGTGTTCCCCTGTGTGTGTGTCACACGAATAGCACCTCAGCTGCATGGGGAGGGAAGGGCTGTGCTCAGGGGATGGACCTGCACTGAAATACCTGAGCTGGGAGCATTTCCTTCTGCTGGATCCACTGGGGGGAAAGCAATCATGCAGTCAGGTGATATATCCAACTGCTGAGCTGTGTCCTCATTGAACCTCAGGGGAAAAATGCAGAGCACCTTCCATACAGAACCTACAGCGTGGCAGTGTCCAGAACAGTCTATTTTGCATTAAATCAGGGGTGGCATGAACAGTCTCAGGAAAGGCAGTGGTGATTTACCTACTTTTTTTTTTCCCCCCAGGAACAGTCCACAGTAAAATACTGCAAACTTACAACTGATCTTCTACAGGCCTCATTGTCTGACACACAGCTGGTACAGACTGAATGCTGCAGTTTATAAATCAGAACACCTCCGGAAAACCCCACTCTTCTCCTCCTTTCTTCCCTTTCTCCTAAAAGATCCATCTTCCTCTACCATCAGCAAGAGCATGAGAGACCAAGCATGTGAGAGAAGCAGAAAGGGAGGAGATTATCAGCATCAGAGTCTCTAAAAGACCAAAAATTCAACTGCTGCAAGTTTGGTTTTGAGGCTCTGAGGTTTTCTGTTGTTTTAAGAAGCAGCAGCACAGACATGCTGAGGCACAAAGAAGGGGGGATAATAAGCTGACACCTGAGTACAGACAAAAGCTTCTTTGGCATTAAAACTGAACCCCACTTCAGTATCTGTTATTTTGTTTCACCCATGACATTTTTTCAATTACAAGTCCAGAAGTTCTTCAATAAATCATGAACGAAGCACCACAGAGATCAGTTGTACAGCTTGACCACAAAACAAAGCAGCTTCCTGGTGTTCTGACATATAAATTAGTGCAACTTGTAAATATACTTCACTTGTATTAATCTGCATAAAGCGAAGACAAATGGATTTCTTGTGTTCAACTGCAGTTCACATATCTCCCAGATTAAAAGATTTTAAACTCAATGTAGAATTTGCACTTTGCTGTGCCAACAGAGCTAAAATACTCCCTAACAGGGTTATTCTGGCTTCACAGTGTAAATCCCCCTCCTTCCCACAGTTCTACCAACTGCCTGTTCCCAATATTGAGTTGCATCCTCCCCATCCCATCCCAGCACTGCACAGGGAAAAAGACAAGAGAAGAAGAGAAAAGAAAAGGAATAGTCAAACAACATAACAGAGATTGTTATATATCAGGGGTTCAAAGACGGGGCAAGGTTAAATTGAAAGAAAAAAAACCCCAAAGTGCTCCTAAAGAGATGGGAGGAAAACAGGAGACAGAAGGGCATGTTAAACAGCACACAGAGAAGCTTAACACAGCCTTGACTTTCAGCTCCTAAGAGCTAAACACCCCAAGAGGCTGCCAAGTATCTTCAGAAGCTGCCACTGAGAGATTCCTTGCTACTGGGCAAGAAAATTTGGACAGATTAATTTTGTTCTTATAAAAAAAGGGATAACTGCTGATAGAAATCAGGTATGACATTGCCCACAGTCTGTCAGCTGCTCACACCCCTCCTCCCGCCAGCAATCTCAACACATCCTTCAAACATGAGAGTTCTCCCATCACTGGGACACACCTGACAGGGGAGCAGCAAGAGCAACTTCCAATCCAAGCTGTGCAGTGAGGGCAGAAGAAAATCACAGCTAAACAGAAACATCAGTTATTTCCTACATTTGACTTTAGGAGGAAAAATTTAAAGTCCTGAAGCGGAAAAAAGGGAGGAAGAAAAAAATAAGTCTGGTTGTCTTATTTCACTTATTTCACAATAGCTCAGGGTTTTCTGTGCAGCTTTTTCAGAGAGTGGCAGAGCTGGCACTGGATTTGGTGCTCCTGCCCATCTCATCATGGCTTTGTCCACCACCTCACTTTGAACAGCAGATGGGCTGCAGAACAGTGGTGTTGGTTTTTTTAGGGCTTTTATCCTCTGCCACTTCCCATCCTTTCACGAGCTTATTACTTTCTGTCTTAACACTGCTCCCTGCTCCAAAAGGTACAGAGAAAAAAGGACTGCACTTTTAAGGAATGTTTCCTATTAAATCTCCTAACGGAGGGTAGGAAAGAGGCACCAGAGGGATTGTGAAAGCCTGACCCAGCACACTTCTGCTGGCTTTTTACTCTGCTTCGTCACGTGGCTTCCTGCAGTATTTACTTTGAAACAATTCTCTAAATTCAACCAAGTGCCCCTGCAGAAAATGGGAAAAATGGTTGTTATTATCATCATTTTGAAAGTCTGAGGCTGGAATAAGAAGCAACCTGTGACTGTGAGCTGGAAGATGAGCGTTTTGGGTCAGGATTGATAAGTGAGGGGAAGGTGGAAGATGGAACCAGACTTTGCAGGTGCTGGGTTCCTTTTGTGGCTAAGTAAGTAAACAACCCTAAGAGCAGGATCATTCACAAGCACCAGAATGGAGACAGGTGTTCTGTGAGCCTGGAGGTGGATATTTATCTGAAGGCACTGGAAAAACGTTCCAAAGGAGAGCCCAGAAGGGAAGCAGGTTTGTGTGGCCCCTTCCCTTGTTAAGTTACAGGCACACAGTCCTTCAGCCAGGAGCTGCACCTTCCCATGGCACACTCAGCCTGGCTTATTGTTAAAGAACCTCACAGTGTCACCTTTGTGCTTTCACAAGGATCACAGGTTGGAAGAACAGTAACTAAGAGAAGATATTTTGTTTCCTTTAAAAAAAGGCCTCTGATTTCCCCGGCATCTGCAGCATCCAGTAGTGTCTGAATTTCAGCAGGAGCTGCAGATACTTCACAGTGAGAGCTCCACTGATTATTTTAGAGTTTACACACTGGAAGATCACAACACCCAATTAATTTATATCAGACCATTAGTGTGGCAAGTTCCACTGCACTATTCAGAACAGAGGAAAAACAGCAGACCTGTAGCAGTGCTATTCCCTCTTGGAAGACCCAAATCCATCAGAGAGACTCAGTGGAGTGCCTTGCAAACAACAGTGCAGAATACTCAGCCTGCTGATCTAAAGAGGTCCCAGCAAGTCAACCCCATAAAAACCCAGGCAGCTGGAAGCTCCTTCCTCCCTCCCCACACAGTAACACCCAGCCATCCCAGCTTTCAGCAGAGGACTGCCAGGCACTCAGTTCCAAATCACCATTTCCAGACCCCTTTTTTTCAGCAGCATTAGCACCAGTGCCAGACTTCAAAAGAGAACCCTTCCAAGTTAACCCCAAAAATCCATCTCTGTTGCCATGCAGTCCCACAGCAGAGCTCCCACCCCTTCCTATAGCACATCCTTCCTATCTGTGTTCTCAGCAATAAACACTGATGAACAGTAAAAGCTGACCATGAGGTTGTTAGTCCCGTATTTTTTCTAAGGCTACAGGAGTGAAGGAACACGTGCATTTTTATCCAATTGTGCTTGTACACAGATGTTCCTCGGGGGGGTGGGGGTGGGTGGGTAACAAACCCAAAGAAAACTGGCACTGAAAGCAACAGCCACTGGTAGATCTGAAAATTTAGCCTCAGTCAGCTGAATACTTTCAGGTATTAAATCAAGACACCCTGAGCTACAATGACCTTGTAAAGCACCCTTTTGAATAAATTATTGGAGTCCCAGTCAACAGCACTTAAGGACACTTCTCCATTTAAAACAGGAGCCAGGAGAAGGGCAGAGCTAGAGGACATGCAGGTAAGTGATGCTACACAGTGGAAGGCAAGAAGAACCAGGTGATGGGCTGCGTGTGGTGCCCTCCTCGCATGCCTGGGCGTGTCACCACAGCACACGGCACAAGGACTCCAAATCCAGAGGCAAGTTCCCATCAGTTCCAAGTTAAAATGACCAGCACCATTAGAAAAGTGAAGGTGGCCTGGGCCCCATGGTGGATCAAGGCAGAGGGTTCCTCTGTGAGTGGCTAAGGATGGAGAGGCAGTGAGAAGAACTGGGAGGACAGGAGGAGCCCGAATCTCTTTGGCTGGAGGAGCAGAATGGGGAGGAGGCTGCATTCACGGAGCAGTTTGTGAGGCAGCTGCTGGAAGAACTGGCTTTGGGGAAGCTGGATATTTGCACTGCTGACGTAGGATGCAGGAGGAAGGGAGAATGGAGGCAGCAGGAGTAGCTTCCATGGCTAGCAGTGGAAGTGCTCCAAGCAGCTAGCACAGTGGTAAGCAAGAATGGGAAAAAAATAAAATATATATATATATATATAAAAAGGAAGAAGAGATCTTCACTGCTTATCTAATTAAAAAAAAAAAAAAAAGAAAAAAGGGAACAGAGGAAGGGAAATAAAAAGAGGAGAGAGAAGCACCAGTCGCAAAGAGTTCACAAGGCTTTTTTTGCTCCTTCCCCCAGGGTCACTGCTCTGGCTCTGACCTTCGGGGCCGGTATCTCCGCTGGCCCGTCGACTTCCGCGTGGCCACGGCCGCGGTGAATCCCACCAGGCAGCACAGGGACGTGGTGCCAAACTTGGCCGTGTCCAGCCAGCTGGGGGTTTCCATCTTCAGGTACCTCTCGGCTACGTGCAGGCTCATCACCACGAACCACAGCACGGAGGCGAAGGCGTCGATTCTCCGGAGTCTGCAATGGAAAAAAAAAACCAAATGAGTTTGAACACCAGTGAACTCCCTCGGTGCTGAGGAAGCAGAGGGAAGGTGGGGAAAAGGAGGGCAGGGTACATGGATTGAGCAGGTTATGTACTGCCCCTGACTAGGTGCAGCCCTGCCCATTGCTGTGTGTGAGCACCTGAGTAGATCAGCCCAATTTCCTCCCAGAGCTGCACAGGGAACTTTTCATTCACATTAATTCAAGTTTAAATTGAATGAGCCAAGGCACAGATCCAAAGCAAGCTCTGCTCTCTCCACCCAGCCTGCTGGCAAAGAGCTGTGCTACCCAGTACTACATCTACCATTCTGGCAGATGTTTATCCCTGGATCACTGAGTCAACACAGGACCAAAGGCCTCCAGTGCAACGCAGTTTTCCTTGAAGTGAACCAGGAGCCAAGTGCACACCCACCTGATCCTCCCAGCCAGGAACATGGCCAGCAGGCAGGTGAACAGCCCCAGCACAGCCACGGCCATCTGGTGATTCTTCCCATAAGCCCACACGGCGCTCAGGTTCTCCACCACGTGCTCCGGGAGCAGCTGGAGCAGCTCCCTCCATCCTGCCACCCTCACTGAGGTGTCATTGCCCACGTCTGCACGGGAGCCTGAGCCAGTCCTGTTCCGAAGGGGCGCTGGGCCAGAGGGGACGGGAGCAGGGACTGCTGTGCTGAGGGAGAAGGGGTCGCCTGACCCGTACAAGGCCATCAGAACCAGGAACGCACAGCTGAGGAAGGCCAGGAACCGCAGGAGGATCACCTGAGCTGGTGTGGTTATGGAAGCAGAGGAGGAGGACGAACATAAATTCTGCAGAGGAAGGGAGAAACACCTTGTCAGAAGCTGAAGGAACTGCAGCAAGGTTTTGAAACGGTGCTTTACGAAACGCCTCCAGACTGTATGGTTTACTGGACTGTTTGGCTCAGGTCCTTCCAAGTCTCTGTACTGGGCTGATACTACATGTAGACCAGCAAAGGGCAACTGCAGAGCCATGAGCAGAAGCCAAGGTCAGGCAGGGAGAATGTCATAATTCACTTCCCATCGTTCTTTTTTAATTTTTTCCCCTTGTATTCCACAGTTTCCTGCATTGCACTCCTAAATTGCCTTCCCTACCTCCCCTTCTCTCTACCTGTCCCACAATTTCCCTTCCACTCTGTTATTATTACACTAGACTTGCCTTCTGGCAACTGCCCTGAAAGGCACCAGCAGGAGGAAAACCTCAAACCAACCTCAGGAGCATCCGTGCCAACTACCCTGTACTCTTCTAAACTGCTGGTTTAGAAGCAGCTCCCAGCTCTGGGGAGCCCCAAAGGCTGCTGCCTTCCTTTCCCAGCAGGAATGGTATCCAGCTCTCTGCACGTGTCCCCTCACCTGGGCATAGGCCTTGTCCGTCTCACGGCGCTTGAAGTGGTGGCTGAGCAGCAGCGCGCGGAGCTGCCGGTTCTGGTGTTTGATGTAATACTCCACAGCAGCCTGGCACGGGCGGCACAGCTTGTAGGTCTGCTCCAGGTGGTGCTTGTACACCTCAATCTCCTCATCATACTTGCCCTGGTGAGAGAGCAGGAGAGGAAACGTGGGTGGGAACTGCAGGGCCCTCAGCAGCTATCGTGTTTGCTCCTGACAGGCTAAGCGTGACCCCGGTGTCCGGGGGAACAGGCCCCTGGAACCAAGCTGGAGGCCAGGCACACAACCAGCTTCACACACAGCTGACCCAGCCTCCATGACCCAGAAGAGACGAAAAAAAGCCTTGGAGAAGGCTGCTGTGGCCCAATTTCAGGATGTTGAATTTCTGTGGCCCTATTTTGCTGTCTTCGTTGAGACCTTATGAACTCAGCCCAGGAGGTGAGACAAGAAACTAAAACTGCTCTTCCCCTCCTCAAGTGAGGGGACACAAAATACCTGTTGCTCCACTGTGCTGGAGAAAGAGACAAGCTCCTTTCAAAAATCAGCCCCAAACTTGAAGGCTGTCCCTGTTTGGAGGCCTTAGTGAGATGAGCTCCACGAATCATTAATAACACCGGTAAAAACTGTCAGTAGGAATGTTTTTCAGTGTCACCACAGTGGACACATCACTTATCACAGAAGCTTCCAGGGCTCTTCCACCTCCCAGATCCTTGTACCAAAAACGTCAGCTGAAAGCATGCAGCTTCTCTGGAAGCAGGAAGGTGCATTGAGGCTGCCCAAAAGTTTGCTCCAGCAGTTCCAGAGGCTCCATCTTTTGGAATCAAGAAGGAATCTCATGGCAGAGACCAGGAACAGCAGCCTCATCCCTCACTGGAACAGGCCAGCAATGCTGCAAGAGGCCACTGCTGCCACTGGCACACTTATCCAACCACGCTGGATAACACAGTCCCACATTTCTCAGCTGGCACAGACACTGCAGGGCACTGAATGCCTAAAAAAGGGGCCAGAGGCTGGCAGTGCTTTGAGCAACTGGATAGGTCTGGCAAGAGGCAGGGACTAGAAATAAAGCTGAGAAAAGGGCACCAGCTGAAGATACTCTCATTAAGCATGATCAGATTTAATTCTCTGGGAGTCACCCTGATCAAACTCATTACAATTACACAAAGCAGACTGGATTAGGCAAAACCAGAGGAGGAACACGTCCCACTGCAGCACAGTCTAACCCCAAGGCTTGACAATGGTTGAAAGCTAAGGAGTGCAGCACTAAACTTTCTCTCTGTGAAACGTTGGGGAGGTATAAAACTGCGAAGCAGAAACTCCATTATCCCATCTTCCATGCATATTAAGTAATGGGAAAGCCAAGAAGTTGCTCAGCAGGAAATCCTATTGCTGTAACTGTAAAATCCCTTTGCCCTCCTGGGCACAGATGCCTAAGCAGGGAAATTATGTGGCTGCACAGGATTCCTCTCCCACTGCACTAATAATGCAGAGCTGCACAGGCAGGGCCTCAGGAAAAACAAAATCTGTTAAGGCTTCAAGATATCCAGTGGGCAGCTGTGCCTGCCAAATCCTGCAAGCTCGGCCATGGGAAGCACTGGAGCTGTTAGCTGATCTCAGCAATGTTTTGGGCTCCAGCTTCGACTCCCGGCACTCATCTAGAACAGGGCATTACATTCTGGCTCTGGAGCAGAATTAGGTAAATTTGCAGCACTAATCAGTAACCTTCTCTGCATGGAGAGTCACATGATGCTTCTGAAGACTATTGGAGCATCATTCCACAGTACCCTGAGAAATTGCTCTCTCTCCTGCTTTCAAAGCTGCAGGATGGAATTAAATCAAGCAGGAACAGCAGAGCCATGAACAGGAATGCCTTGGTCAAACACTCACCTCCTCCCTCGGTGAGAATGAAGCCAGCTGTTTGATTTTCATGGTTTGATGGTTGTTGCACTTCTTGCAGAGCAGAATTTGGCTGCTCACCCACTGCTGTGGTTTGGTGGGATCACAGTAAGTGGTGCCGCCCGACACAACGTGGTTTAGGTGCTCCATGTACTGGGCAGGGATGGGCTTGTTGTAGTCTCCATTCTGACAAAAAAAGCAGGAGGGGGAAGCAAACATTAGGTCATAAAATCAAAGCTGGGTTGGCAATAAGATTCCCTAAGCTCTGCCAGCAGCTTTAATTCCATGCATTCACTTACTGTAACAAAACAGATACGCAAGAAAAGAGACAAAACCCTTCAAATCTTCTGCCCACCTCCACTGCTCCACACACCTACTGCAAGCAGCTGGTGGCGAGATAGGTTTTGTTATTTAACAGAATACAGAACCAGAGGATAATAACACTGCACCTCCTGGAAGCCGTTGTACTGCTCACAGTTGGGGCAATCCCAGCAGTTGCGATTCCCGTAGGGCACCACCGTGTCCTGGTTGCAGAACCAGCAGTTCACCGTCACGTGCGTGGGCTTCTTCCTGCTGGGAGAGGAAACGTGTCAGGCACCAACACTGAGCTGGTGGACAGGAAAGCAACGGCTTTCAAACAGGGAAATGCAAGTGGGGCTGGAAAAACGATCAGCCTTTCCCATTCCGTGCACTTAATGAGTATCATTCACTTTGGCAACGAAAAGGTGGGTTGCCAAAGTAGAAATAAATTCTGTACTAATACCATGAACATGCGGAATTAACATTTTTCAGGGACACGTTTGGGGGTGCAAATCCTCTCCATAACCAGCAGTGTTATTTATATGAGAAGGGTGCTGTAGAGTAGCAAACAGAATTCCAGGAAAAGGAAGTCACGATCCACAAGGGCTGCCTATGATGGTGCTCAGAAACCCAGGAAATGGGCTCATGGTTACATGGTTATGTGTTTTGATAGAAAACTTTTCAAGAGTAAGGGTTATCACATTATCCCAAGGCTCAGGCACTGTAAACAGCTGTTTCTTCACAGCTTTAGATACAGAAAGAACTGAGGAAACAACCTGTCTTCCCTGAGAACGGAAGGGATAAAGACTAATGACCTTGATCCATGAGCACCTTGTTTTCTAAAGCAATCCTGTTAAAACAACAGCCAATACAGACAAACAGCTGTGACATGATCCTCAACACCACAGGCTGTGACAGATGTTTGAGCAAAGAACTGCAGTGGCCCGAGCCCTGGGCCTGCCTGCTAAAGAAGGTCTGTGTTTGTCTCGGAACTCGGGGCAGTCCCCACGAGGAGCTCCCTGGCAGGTCAAGGCAGCACAGCCCAGCTGTCTGGGCTTATCAGAACCAGTTCCAGTCCCACTTCCAAGGGAGGGCAGCTGCTCAGGGCCTGGCTATGGCAGCTATGCAGACAGATGGACCCAGCTGCTGCCAGCCCAGCTCCACCAAGTCATTAATCTGTGCGGCTCCACTGCAGCGGCAGAGAAAGCAACGGAGCAGGGGGGCTCATGGAGGGACTGGGAAGCAACGAACAGGAGTCCAAACGCTCCCAAATTGAGAGCAACTTCCCTTCTTCCTGCTCTAGGAAAGGGTCTCTGCTGCTGCAAAATTCCACAGCAAAACAGCTTCTGAAAACTGCAGAAGTGTTGTCTGGCACCCTGCAACCAAAGGGGCAGCTGGGTCTTCCCCTCTCTCTCAGCCATCACCTCTGTAGTTGGATGGCCACAATGAACATTCTTCCTCCCTCCCATTTCCACAGACCCTGCCTTGAAACTTGGTTCATAGAACATCCAACTCTCAGGCAGTGCCTGCCCTTCCTGTTTAGGTGCTAACAGTGAGATGAAGCTCGCAATGAAGCGCTGAAACTCCACAGTGCATTGAGGATTCCCTGCCAGATGCTGAAAGAAAATGGCTGGAGCTACTTGGGTGACAGATTCTCATCCCAAAAATAGATGCAAACACCCACACCCCTCCTAAAATGAATATTCCCTGCTCAACTTTCTTCATTGCCAAGGGGGCTCAAAACAGTAACTGATGCGAGTTAAAAATACCACTGCTGAAACGAAGAGGTAAAAAAAAAAGAAAAAAGAGTTTAAAGCAGACAAATCTAGGTCGTTAGTTTGAGTTATCCATGAGCTCCCACTGCCCAAATGCCAAGGAAACCACTTGTCAAAACAGCCACGAGAAGGATGGACAGCAACACCTGTTGGCACTGGTTTCATCTCACTATCCCAGGGGGGTAAAAGCTGTGCAAGCATAACATGCAGGGTTCTTTAACCACCAAAATACAAACCCTAGTGCTCCTTGAGCCCAGACTTCACAGCAAGCACAGTCTGATCTCCACCCACTGAGGGAGATTATTGCACAGGTCCCAGGTACTGTGGAACATGCCACAATCTCATCTCCATGACACTGTTCTCAATCCTCTGGCACCCATGGAAATTAGACACACCACACTTCAGCCCCTCCCCACCCCCAGTGTCCTCCATGACAGGACAGAGGAGGTGGAAGCACCGATTTCCAGCAAAAAAAAAAAAAAAAAAAAAAAAAAAGAATCAATGCCAAACCCTACCCAAGAACTTGCTAATACAAGAGACCAAATCCTCAGCAGACTCCAGACCCTCCCACCTTTTTCCAAACAGGATTCCCCTTCTCACTCTTGAGGCTGAGGAAGTGCTGGAAGGATTAAACAGCAGCACTTCATTCTCACAATGTATGCAAAAGAAATGGCTAAGTCCTGGATTATTTAGGATAAGAGGCAATAATCCTTCCTTTTGTGAACCTATGAACTGTTGCCATAGAAATAGGTGCAAAAAATCCCAGGTTCCCACTCTGCTGGATGCAGAAAGAAGAACGAGGGGGAAAAAAGGTCATTTTAAGCAAGAACACGTAGGTGGGGTACAAGTTTTCTAGTAATTGGGTAGGACTTTAAAAGCAAAAAACAAGTACTGCATTTGGAAAGGCTCTCCAATACAGATTTAATGAGTTTGGAGCTATATTTACCTTGACTGAATTCAGGCAGCAGCTGAAGGCAATAAGCTACAGCACACACTGCTGCTGGAGTCACACCCCAGGCCGAGACAGACAATGCAAAACTGAGCACTTACACAGTGCTCAGTGCCTTGCAAAACACCGGGCAAATCATCCCCGAGGAGTTTACACTGTACCACTGGATTAACTCGAACCAGCTTCACTGGGACAGAGAACCTCCAGCATCAAGAGGTGACTGAATTACCAACAGCAGAGGGAGATTCCACTCCCGGCTCACCTGCTGTGCCAGCTCCGTGCGGAACCCGCACACACAAACAAGCTCGACAAAATTCCCAGGATAAGTTATTCTGCAGGTAAGAAGATATTTGCTTAAGACAACAGCAAGGGGAAAACACCTGCAGTAAACTCACTTAGGGGACCAACACCTAAATGTCTGACAGTGCCCAGATAACACAGGATGTTCCTTTGTGAGAGGCCTTCATTTTGCTCACAAAAATCAGGTTGCAGCTCTGCAGATCCCGTTGACAGACACTGTTTAGCAACTACTTTGTGTCTGTCATGTAATATAAGAGGACCTCAGGTTCCTTCCAACTCCCAGCCCTCTTCACTATTCCTCACTTATACACATATTCAAAGCCACGCTTTTAATGGATTGCCAGAAGAACAGTCTGATAACTGATAAATGCTGATAATAATAAACTGGATCTATGAATATTAATATATTTAATGTATAAATATTTATAAATATTTACATCTATTTCCTCCTCCCCCTTACTACTAGGTCAGAAGACGACGATGTTTGGTTTTCCATATTTAAAAGAAATCACCGGTGGATGAGCAGTTCTTTGGGGGGGGGTTATCCTCATCCTCTCCCAAGGATTAGAATTAAAACCCAATTCTCCATAAAAAGTACTTAAAGCAGCACTCTTCATTCTGGCACAACTGGATTACAAAGCAATTATAGAAATGGCTATGCCAGCAAATCTGAAGGGAAGACACGCCAGGAAGAGGAGCTGATTTGCACAGATCAGCCCCAGGCACAGACCCAGCTATGGCACAGCCCAGCTCACCATCAGGGAAGCTCCTGGGTATTTCCAGGTTGTGCCCATGTCCATCACCTGCCAATAAAGGGGTCTGTCAGTGCAGACCCCCCATTTTCCAGTACAAGAAAAACACATCTATTTAAATTCCAGCAGGCAAATGCTGTCACACGTTTGCTCACAATCAGCAGTTGTGGACAGGGTTGAAGATTTAACCAGAAGATCAGATTTCTAGTACAGTGTCATAGGTTACAATGCACTCTCTCCTCTCACAAAACCCTCATAAGTGTCCTCTCAAGAGGGAATAAGGTGCCCAGTGGACCTAGGCAGGGACACAGACCCACAGTCTGTGGGCTTGTCCCCCTCAAGGGCTGCCAGAACTGTGAAACTGCAGCTTTAGTAACTTGGAACACTCTGGAGAACACTGGCCACAGGTCAGGATGCTCCAGGAAAGGTGCCTCTTTTTGCCACTGCAGTACCCATGACAAGCTTCCCAAGGAAATGCTGCTACAGCTGCTGGTCTGAACTCAGCACCCCAACTGACAAACAGCCAGCCAGGCTGTGATCTCAAAGAAAGACCACCAAACATCCCAGAGTTTTTCTATCTGGCCCAAATTCACACAGATTAAGGAGTTCCTGTACATATGTGGACATCAAATCTTTTACTTCCTTGATTCAAAAAGCAAAGGTAGCACCATATCTGTGTTTGACATCGTGTCTGTGTCCCTGATAAAGCTGTCCTCCTGGATGACTATGGAAGATTAATTTCTGAGGCAGAGTAAGAAATCAGGTAATATCAGACCATTACCAAGAAATACAAACACGTACCCCCAAAGAATTATCAAGGTCGCCTCCTGAAAGAATTTACCAGCAGTCTTCAAGGAAGAAATGCTTTCCATTCCAGAGACCTTTTGATGAACTTGAGCAAAACAAATCCAATCTCCTCCCTCAAAAGGCATGTTAGCCTCAACTGGGTCAAAGAAACGCTGCCTGCTTCGCTGGGATTGCTTCAGGCCACCAGGATTTCTTGGCTACCCTAAATATGTCATAGAAATGCCAAGTCCTGGATATGGGTTAATGTACCACTGATCATTTATATGGTTACACAGACAGCAAAGGCTTTAGAGCAAACTTTAAGCATCATATTGTTGATGTAGAAATATGCTTCTACTGCTAAGTGTAAACTTGAAGTGAAGCTTAACACAGGGAGCCCTTGGGGCTGCCTTTTCTCCGAGAGAGGCACTCAGCAGATGAGCAGACTGCTGTCTGTAGCTATAAAGACTAAAGTGCCTCGTATTCCACACATCCCTGCACTCCTGTCACGCTAGGCTAGATTAGAATCTGTCAAATTAAAGCTTTGCTCCTTTTATGAGATCTGTATCCTGACATGCCTCCTGATGCTTTTCAAGCCTGCTTTCCAACTGGTCTGAATTTGTCCTAAAGCGTCCTGTGCAATCAAGAAAACAAGTAACCAAAGAATTTTGCTCCACAATCAAGAATTTTGACTTCTATGGAATCCCCCCGAGTTCTAGCACTGTGCTAAGAGTGATGTGATTTTGCAGCCCCGTTCCCCATGAAATCCTGCCTTCAGCCTTCATCAATCAGCACGGGAAGCAGGATTTTATCTTTCCCTGCCTCAAACACATCAGAAAAAAAGGGGGAGACACCCGACCCCTGAGAGCCTCTGTCCCTGCATCCTCACATCTCTCCTGATGCTTTTCAAGCCTGCTTTCCCACTAATCTGAATGCATTCTAAAGTCAGGAACAAGAAAACAAGGAACCAAAGGACTTTGCTCCCTAATCAATCATTTTGACTTCTATGGAATCCCCCCCGCGTTCTAGCACAGTGCTAAGAGCGCTGTTCCAGCAATCCTGCCTTCAGCCCTCACCAACTACCACGGCAAGCAGGATCTTCCCTTTCCCTGCCTCAAACGCGTCAAAAAAAAAAAAAAAAAAAAAAAGGGGGAGACCCCTACCCCTGGGAGCCCGTGTCCCCCGCGGTGTGAGGGCAGCGAGCCGCGTACTCACCGCTCCCCCCGCGGCGCCTCCGGGATGCTCAGCCCGGCACACACAAAAGCCATTCCGGGGGACACGGCAAGAACAGATCCAGCCATTCGCCCACACCCTGACAACGCCGGGGGGGACTTTCCCCGAGCGTTCTCCTCGGGGACGGACCCGGACCCTGGCCAGGCGCACCCGCGGTGTCCCCACACACACACCCGCGGTGTCCCCACACCCAGCGGGCCCCGCGTGGCGCCTTCCCGCCGCCGCGGGCCGCACATCCCGCCATGTCCCTCCCTCCCTCCCTTCATTCCCTCCTTCCCTTCCCATACCCTCACTCCTCCTCCCTCCCTCCCTCCCTGCCGGCCGTACCTCCGCGCGAAGCGGTAGAGCAGCAGCCCCGCGGCCGCGGCGCACACGGTGGCGCCCAGCCCGGCTCCCTCCATGCCGGCCCCGGCCCCGACCCGGCGGCGCTGGCGCTGCTTTGTACGCGGCGCGGCCGCCCCCCCGTCCCGCCCCTCGCTCGGCGGCGGGGGCGGCGCGTGACTCACGGAAAGGCCGGAGTCGTGCGGCGGGGCCGCCGTGAGTCAGCGCCGCCGAAAAAAGGCCGAGATCGTGGCGGCGGGGGCGGCCCCACGGGCCCCCCGGCGCTGCCCCGGCCCCGTGCGGGGGCTGGCGGCGAGGGGAGGTCGTGCCTGGCCCCCGCCGTGCCTGGCCCCGCGCCCGCCGCGCTCGGGAGGCGCAGGGGGTTCGGGGGGGGAGTTGTTGGCTTGAACTAAATTTAGACGCGGCGCTTTCTCTGTGCTAGAGAGGGACAGGCCGGGCGTCCCCGGGAAGGGCGGCCGCGCTGCCCGGAGTCGTTCACACAGACACAGAATATCCTGAGCTGCAAGGGACGCACAAGGATCATCCAGTCCGACCCCTGGCCCTGCACAGACACCCCAGCAATCCCACCCTGTCCCTCAGAGCGTTGTCCAAACCCTCCTGGAGCTCTGGCAGCCTTGGGGCTGTGCCCACTGCCCTGGGCAGCGTGTTCAGTGCCAACCACCCTCTGGGGGAAGAACCTTATCCTGAGATCCAACCTGAGCCTGCCCTGGCACAGCTCCAGCCATTCCCCGGGTGCTGTCACTGAGATCCCCACAGAGATCAGCACCTGCCCCTCCGTTTCCCCTCACAAGGGAGTTGTAACCTCAGTGAGGGGTCCCCTCAGTCCCCTCAGCTGCTCCTCCCACACCTTCCTCTCAAGGCCCTTCACGGGTCCCATCTCCAAAGAGGGGAAAAAAGGCTTCAAACACCATGTTCTTAAAAAGGCACAAATGGAAAAGCTCTTCCCAAATATTTGTACTGGAAGTAAGCTGTGCTTTTAAGCTTGTCTTAACTATGGTTGGGCTCTCTTCACTGTTCCATTTCCCTCTCCATATATTTAACCACGGTAATGAATTCCGTGGAGTAACAGTGAATATTTCATCTTGACAAATGTAAAAGGGACATATTTTTTCCATCTCTCTTCCACTGTTTAGCACAGTCACTTAAGGATTGTTTTATGAGACCAAATGATAGAGATAGGAGAAACAACCCACCCAGTTATTTGGCACATGAAGACCTTCGAGGTCCTCTAGGACTTCTGGAGAGCTGGTTGATGTTTTCTACAGAGGTCCCTCCCTTCCTATCAACTCTCTGTAGCACCGGTCCAGCCAGACATGCATTGTTTAAGAGTTTCCTCCTTAAAGGAGCTAATGAGGAACTTGGGCAAAACCACTCTAAATCACAGTGAGGGGCACAATCACAACACAAGCCTGGATCCCAGTTCTCAGCAAATGCAGGTATTTTGAGGGATATCAACACAAACACAGATACCAAAAGGGAGGCAGTAAGTCTTACAGCATAAGGACTTGACAAATCTTCAAATGCCTCAAAAATGCTTCTAAAACTAAATTAACCATCGTGAGCAGCTCTTACTATTGCAGCAACAGTGTGTTTGTAATTTCATTTTCCCTGTTAATGTATGAATAGACACAGGTTCAGTCCTGGTAAAGTTAATGGGATCATAGTGGTGACTTCAGATAGGACTGTCATTTCATCACCTTACTGATCATTAAACTACAAAGGGTCTATTAATGAAGCCTTTACCTACCTTCCATGAAAATGACTTTCTGTGGAAGCTGGAGAAGAGGAATGAAGAGTGAAAAATGCTTTTAGTTTGACTTTCACAAGCAAGGAAAGGTTGGTTATTTTTAAGTTCAGGTATCGTTTTGGTAAAAGCTACTTCAAATTCTTTCCTCTGGTAATAGGCTTATTCCATACTCAGTGACATCAATGGGATTGCTCACAGAGCATCACCTAAAAATGGTAACTCTTTATAGGGTTTAAGGAATCAAGGGCCAGTGAATTTTAAAAATTCTATTAGAGAGAGGAAGGAAAAAGGATTTAATTATACTAACTCAGAAACTCTATTAGTTCCCAATACAGCTTATTAACCCCCTATCAAATTAAGACTAATTCTGTTAGGATTGGTAACAAAGCTTAAAAGAACAGGAACAGAAATCCTGCAGGATTCCTGATTTTCCACCAGATTTAGGCAGAACAAAAAATTGTTCACTTTCTCTTGCTTTCTCTCTTACCAAGGCCCAGACTCCTCCAAAGGGTCGGAGTTCCCTCCCCTCATTCTCAGAAGACATCAGCAGTCTACACATTTGACTAACATTTTAGAAGTGAGCTAGAGCACTGTAAGTACAGAGGAATGCTAATTTAAGAAAGCAAATCTCAGAAAATGTTTCAGAGTAGCAGCACAAGTGTCCCAGTTCACAAAAATAGCATCAGCACCATTTGACAGTTTTGCCTCCTATGAAGAGAGTGAAGCTTTTGCTGCTCATCGTCTCCATAAAAAAACCCCGTGTCAATTTTTACTCAACTGTTTCCTATTTTAGCTCAGGAGGAACGTGATCTGTTTTGTTCAGTAAGACATAACAGAAATCAGTTATTTTTGCCTCACAATGAGGTATACACACATTCTGCTCTCTTTGCAGTAAGCTCCTACATCACACTGATGTCAAACATGACCTCAAGTACCAGTCATCAGCTGGGGTCTGCTGGGAACGAACGGGATCTGAATCCAGTTATCAGCCCATTCTATTTCTGCAGCAAAACGCCAGCCTGGAAACTTTACCTGATCAAAGACAGCCCTGCTCACTACCAGGCTGCTTCTTAATGCTTCCCATGCTCCTTCCAAGCCTGCACAACACCATCTCTGCTGTGAGTGGTCCCTGAAGTCAAAGATGTCCATGAACACTTGTTCATGCTCAAGAACTCAACTGCTGCTCAGATCACGAGGAGCTCATTGTTCAGGCCACCAGGGAAGGCTGAAGCTTCAGGGTTTGTCTCAGCTGCCAAGGCAAATGACACCAATGAAGAGAATAGTATGGCCAAAGCAAAACACAAATCTACACAGTGGAGTTCTAAAACACTATCAGTAATTCATAAACCGCAATTGAATTACAAGGTACTGCTGCAAGTGGTGAAGATTATTAAAACTGAAACCATATTCTATTTTTTAGGAAAGAGCTAATCTCAGGTATGCAGGATATTTGATTTTGAAGTGAAAGGCAAGAATTGTATAGTGAGAACTGTTAAGAAAACCCCTTGGATACTGTGTTTGTGAAGGGGAAGACAGGCATCACAGCTATATGAAATGTGAGAACTCTTCAGGAGGCTGCACTAAGCTGATGAATCCCTACTGCCTTCAGCAAGAAATCAAGTAATAACATGAAGGAACTATTTACACAGACTGGGGATTTTTTTTGGTGTTAACTGCAATGATGTGTCCACAAGATAACCCAGCACCTCATTCCTATCAGAAGCCCTGCTCTACAAGGACACCAAGTCAAGAGGGACTTCTTCCTGAGTATCATATTGTAAAGCAGAATCAGAACTGCAGTTATAGTTTATAGTGGTTAGGATATAGCTTATCCTCTCTTCCACTCTCCAGACCCCTGGCATTGAAGTATAAGGCAAACATAGCCCAAAAAAGCCCCACTGCAGTAAAAGGCTGAGGTCAGGATACCTGACCAAGTCACTCCATCTCACGGGATTCCCACAGGGCAGCCAGGCCACAATCACTGACTGTCCTTATGCTCTCAGGCCTGCACTAAAACAAGTTCTGACGGATGTGTTTATACCCAGTAGCATAACCATGTATCCCAAATGCACAGGGGTACAGAACTGGGATTACATTTTTATGAAAAGCCTCCCAGAATCGCACTGCAAGTGATTTTTCTAAGAGATTCTGGTGTGCATAGTTCACACCATCAAAACAGAGAAACAAGTCTGTCCTACTTGAACACTCCAGGGTGTTCACACAGCAATGAATGATGCACCTTGAATAAACCAGAACTACTCTCAAACCTATTTGGGCATTTAGGGCATTACAGTGCTAAAAAGCAACATGACCCCAGTGGTAAGAAGACAGAGTTTCAAATGTCCAAACCGGTTCTCCTGTTTTAATACAGTTTTAATGAACATCAGTCCAAGAGATCACTTGATAGTATGAGGTACATTCCTTGACCACATATGGCTGTGCTTAAGGAAAAGGACAAACATATACTTAAATTAAATAGTGTCATTTAATTTAGTAGCATTTTAATTATCATCAAGTTAAAAAAAATTATAATTAACTATTAACGTTAATGACTTGAAACCTTTCAGAAAGCATGAATCCAAAAGGAAATATCCACAGGTGGTCACAGACTTGTAGTTCTCCCACCAGCATTGCCACCTGTACCAGTCTCTTAAAGGACTACTTGTTCAGTGAGGAACTGGTCTTCAGTCTGTTACTGGAGTCTTGGCTCTGCTACTTCGCATGGTCTTCTAAGAGATACACGATTAACTCGTAGGTGGACAACACAATGGCTGTGTTTGGGATCTGCCGGATGAGCTGGGCAAAGAGTCCTCTGTAGAAGGCCAGGTAACCTTCCTCCCGTGCCACCAGCCGAGCTGTCTGGATGAAAGCCTTGTACTTGGTGCCTTCCTCCCGCAGCCGTGTCCGAATGACCTCTGCAGAGCAGGGAAACAGGGCCTGGCGTTAACAGAGCAACCCTCCCACCCTCACGGCTTCCAGCAGCCTTTGGAACTACAGAGATGGTTCTCTGCTAAGTGGGACTCCCAAATTCTCCTAGGAAAGCTGCACACAGCAGGGTTGTCATGCTAAGAGTGCACACTCGGCTTTGCTATTTCACTAATACATACTCATAGTCATTCTTTCAGCTCGAGTTCTATCCAGTCTGTCACAGTTCACACCCATGCTTTAAAAGACAATCAGCACTGAAGAGACACTGCTTTGTGTTAAACTGCTGATTCCACTCAAAGCCATCAGCAGCAGGCCAAGAGACAGAGGACTGCTGTGTGGGGAATGATCCTTCATTTTAAGAAACATGTCACTACCAGGAAAGGTCTTGTATGCAAACCCCAGAGACAGGGAAACCTTCCTGTACCAACTGCCTGCCAGTACATCCAGCCATGGGATCCTGGACACACTGCCCTTCAGGCAAGGGGAAAAGTTATAAGAGTTCTTCATGTGGAATAAATGAATTGTTTGCTCATTGAAGCTACTACAGATCTAAATGCTTTACTGATGCTACATAATCAATATTGCTCTTTCTATACGACCACGGTACCGTTCACATCTGTCCAAAAAGAACAACACTGCTCAGTCCAAAAGTGTTTCTTGCCCACAACTTGCCCACAGGATCCCAAAGGTTGTGGGGACTCAGCTACATGAGGCTACTAGTGAAATCAGAAGCATTAGGCAAGCACTTTCTCTTTGGTGTTTTTTTGGGTTGTTTTTAAACCAGCAAGTCCCAAGCACCAACTATCTGTCTCCCCCTAGGAATGGTGGGACCAGTACTGAAAATGCCAGTGCACAGTAATTAAAGAACTAGGAGTTTTCATCCCTAAACCCCATCATTTGTCTTGGATTACAGGCAACAGCTGCTCTCCAGCTCTCCCAGATGGAAGGGTTGACATACCGTGTGGATAAGCAATACAAGAGGCACAGCCCTTGGAAACAGCAGCAGCAAACATCAGTCCAAAGAAGTTCGTCGAGCTCCTCTCAGTCCCGTTAGAAGAAGGGGGTGGTTGGACTTCCTTTAAGTGCTTTTTTAAACTTTCATAAATAGCAAAGCAGATGATGGTCTCAGAAATCCCTGCATAGGAGGCAGTCAGGCCCCTGTAAAAGCCACGGATACCTTCTGTCTGGTACACATATCTAGCACACTGCAAAGCATTCATTGGTTTGGAGCCCCTGACTCTAAAAAAAAACAAAAAGAAAAAAGAACAGAGCATATTATGAGCCAAGAAAAAAAAAATTAATATTAAAAAAACCCCTACCCTCATGGCTTTCAATAGTTTTTATAACTACAGAAATGGTTGTCTGGTAGGTTTTACTCCCAAATTCTCCTAGGAAAGCTGCACACAGCAGGGCTGTCATGCTAAGAGTGCACACTCGGCTTTGCTACTTCACTAATACATACTCATAGTCATTCTTTCAGCTCGAGCTCTATCCAGTCTGTCACAGTTCACACCCATGCTTTAAAAGACAATCAGCACTGAAGAGACACTGCTTTGTGTTAAACTGCTGATTCCATTCAAAGCCATCTTCAGCAGGCCAAGATACAGAGGTCTGTTGCATGAGGAATGATCCTTCATTTTAAGAGGCAGCACTCAGTTCAAAGGTGCCACCCTGTGAAGTGCTGGAGTTAAGTCTTATAAATTATTTATAAAGTTGTCGTGCTGTATAAGATCCTTCTTATCTGACCTAACGTGTCCTTGCAGGAGGGAATTTCCATTCTAAGCAGTCCCATTATTAGCAGAGTCCCTTATTGCTCCGATATCCATCAGTGACTGTGAATCACTCAACTAAAAGACACTGCTGTCAAATTCCCTCCCTGTCTTCAGGAGCTGTGGTTCACAGCAACACAATGCTGAAGGAGGCAAAAGAACATTAAACCACTGCAACAGATTCTCATTGCCTGCAGGGTGTTTGATGAAACTGCACTGTTGTGGCTTCTTTACAATTTAAACTCATCATCTTGCTGTTTGCAGCTCCATGAGCATCAGCACCCTTGGCCTGCTGCAGTAACACACACCTGGATGACCTGGATTCAGTTCAAGTGACCTTTCCACAGCCTCTGTTATTGCTGTGTCAAAGCATTTCAGTCCTTATTACATTTATCCCCAACATGACCCCTGAATTACACAGGATTCTGTACACAGAATAATGCTATGCTCAACTAAAGATTTACAGTGAAACCAGAGACTGAACCAAACAGCACTCAAGGCAACTTCCACATCCTTCTCAACAGCATCTGTGCATCCAACTGACACAGGACACACAGAACCAGAACTTTTAGTCTGACCAGACAGAAATATGGTGGCTCAAAAGGTGGAATTGGGACTCAGGGAAACAACCGGGCAAGATCTATCGAAGTACAAAGAGCCATGAGCAAAATCATGGAAGTTCAGTTTTCCAGTTTTCCCTTAGCCAAGCAGTGGCATCCAATCTCCCTCAGTCAGTGACTTACTTCCGTTCCAGCTGCATTCTCGTTTTCACCATCCATATAGGATTCATCAGGGAATTTGTGATAAAGGCTGGAGAAAGCAAAAGAAAACCAAAAGTACAGCTGAATCCAGGCTGGTGGATTGTCATAACCTTTATCCCCTGTGCAGTGAGGGAGTTCTAGTCACCAGCTCTGGCCAGAGGTGTCTAAAGCCCCCCCCAGTTCACAGCTTACAATCTCATGTTAAACTTCAGGAGGGATCAACCAGTGGATCCTTCCTTTTTGCACGTATTTTAACATGTATGTCACGTTCCTAAAGGTTGCTGCAGACAACATACCTGCCTCACTGACTGGGTTTGGAATCCCAGCTCCAAAGAAACCTGTGGGAACACACTCCTGTACTGGACTTGTTTCCCCAGGGCTGTAGGTGGTGCCCTTGAGCCGCTCATTAACAGAACCCACCCCTAATTAAGGGCTTCGTTTGGGAACGGCTATTTTTAGTGACCACTCTGGTGACTGATGATTGAACTAGCAGAGCTCTTCTGCAGTATTTTTCCTACAGGAATAAACTATTTTCCCCAGCCTGGTAGGAAAAATACAACATCCTGAAACAATTTGGCTAAAACAGTATCAGAAGTTTGCTGGTGTGCACTATTAATTTTTTTCATGCCTTCAGAGGCATTACCAGAGCACTGCAGCTGGAAAAACATCCCAAATTAGTAAACAGCAATCTAGAAATATTTCAGGGTTGAACAGACCAAAAAACAGTTCCTCCACAGACCAGGTCAGTTTAGGAGCTTGCAAACTGCTGTTTTCTGGCATTCACCACCTCAGACTGAGTGTACATTTTCAGAACATGCCACACACTGGCCTTTGTACCTGTTTATGTACCAGAGTCACCCAGAGGCGGCAGCCAGGACTGGTGTGCTAGCCCAGGTCCTGCACAGACAAACAGCCCATCCCCACCTTAGGATCCATCCTTTTAGTTTCTGAACTATTTACAGGGCTAGAAGGAGTCTTGTAGCAACAACAGCTTGGAATAAATACTTTAAAGAATTAAGGTGCATCTCAGAGCCACTGCCTCAGACACCAGCCTGCTGAGGGCAGGACACAGGTACTGCTGCAGACCACAGGGAAGGGGAACTGGAAACACAAACCTGCAGAACCTGCAGAACAGACATGCACAATGTTGCTGTTGGGCACAAACATGCTGTTGAATTGCTCTTTGGCTTTGGAGTAGCATCCAAAGTAGACAGCTCTGTGGGGGAAAAAAAAAAAAAAAAAAAGAAAAGCAGTGTAATACAATGTCAAATGAGACAAATACTGTTCTTCTCCCCACCCCTGGAAACCAAACCTCTCTCCGAAGAGGCCTCCACGTGACCACTTTCCATCTACAAGCACACAGGAGGTTTTGTTTGGCTTTGGGGTTCTTTTCACTTGCACTACAATGCCCCTATTTGACTTGACACCCACAGGGTAAAAATGTTTTACTGTGGGAGGCAAGATGTTCTTGCAGACAAAGCCAGTTAGATCTGATACCTGCACCAGCTCTGGCACTATACACTCTCTGGAAACTTGGGACTGTCACTTTCCCACCTGGAGTCCATGTTTTCCATAAATTTGTGCAGCACTTCATGCTTTAAACACTTAAGCCTGGACTGAAATAAAAGTTTTATGCACCTCAAATCCCTACAAAATGCACAGGAATGGGGGAAGCTCAGCTGATCTGCAACAATCAATGGGCTGAGTAAGAAGCTGCCTGGATCAAGTAAGCTCAGCGCACAGCTCCTCGAAGGGAACTGCTAGGAAAAGATGGATAATGGGGGCTACAGTTTGAGAATTCCCATCAGGTACCTTACTGCAATCTTATGGATGAATGTGCACAAAAGACAGCACGAGTGAGTTGCAGGGAAAAGCAAGGATGGGATTCAGATCCCTGCTGCAGAGGTTACCTGTACAGAAACAGGACTCCCTGCTTCCAGAGGGGAACATCCCACCTACTAGGCAAGAGGCCAGGCAGGGAGTTCCCCACTCCTCAAGTTCCCTTTTAACTGGTTCAGTTTGAGGCACAAAAACATCCGCCAATTTTCAAATGGCTAATGAGTTTTAACATTTCCTAGACAGAAAGATCCCCAGCCCTGCCAAGAATGGGACAGCCACAGGCACACGTAGAAACCCTTTAGGTGCCTGTAAGACTTCCAAATGCAAGCAAATCTTGCAGCTGCTCTTGTTGTTGCTGTTAGAAGAGGGACACACACTCCCTTCTGGAGCTGTGTGGCAGCAATGGGACTCCTTCCCCTTCAGCTGCAGTTTTTCATGGGAGAAGAAGTCAGGCAGTCAAGGAGCAGAGAGGCTCCCCTGCCCCCTGGCACCCAGCTCCCACTCACTGCTAGGCACTGTTATGTATTCAAGAGAAGCAGTATATTAGAATAATGCAATTATTAGTCCTACAGACTTTTCTGCACCATTTTCTCTCGCTTTCTCAAGCACACAAGTGGCTCTTGCAATGGCCTGGAATTTAAGTGCTGTATTTACTCTGCACCTTACGGTGTTACACAGGTGTAAACCAGATTTCTTGGTGTGCATACTCCACAAATCTCACTTTACAGATGGGATAGCTTCAAGGCCCACTATTTTGAATCACAAATGCACTGGTAACATTTGTGTTGGCACCTTCAATGTTACTTTTAGCAATAGTTTAACTATTTACCTTGATGGTGCAACTCCAACCAAGTTTGGACCCAGCCCTCGGAAGAGTGACCTTGGTCCTTCTTTTTCCAGAATCGACCTTAAAATAAAAAGCAAATGGGGGTAGGGGGGAAGATAGTATTTAGGTTAAAAGTTACATTTCTTGTTCTGTCAGGCAGAGTCAAAAGAACGATATAAAAACAATGAGTTTAACAGCTGTGAAGCTGTTAAGATTTTAAGCTACATGACAGACTTCAAAATTAGTAGAATTATACAGTACTGAATAAAAGCCACTGACCATAAAATTCAGTGCACTACAGGCAAATAGGTGTCATATGGCACCAGGTTATAATTTCCATTCACTGAAAGCTGTCAGGAGTTGATTTAAAGTTTCCTGGAGAATCCAGTGATAGCTGAGTCTTGATGAACAAAGGGTATTTTTGGCATTCTCTGTACCAAAGCTCCTGTGCAGAGACATGAAAAAAGAAATGCTTTTCCCTTTCACCATGACCCAGTGAGGACACAAAGGTGAGACATGGCAGCCACACCACAAGCTGTGTGAGAGCAGAGTCTGCTAGAACTGCACTCCCCATGTGAAATCCATGCAAGAAAATCCAGATAATTCCAGGCTCCATGGGTAGCCCACTGCACTCACTGGAACCGCCAGTTTTCACAATTTCCTCTCTAGGTCATTAGCACTGTTCGTGTTCCCCACAGACTTCAAACCCAAGCTCATTAGACAGGAGGAGATACATGAGCTTCTGAAGCACTTTTTTTCTGCAGCAGAGTTGAACTTTCCGAATAAACTCCAGGGCTGAGTGTCTCCAAGGAGACAGATCCACCAACTACTTGTTCTTTGTCACTTAACAGTCACGACTGCAGATTCCAGCTGGGCTAACTCATCAGAATCTTAAATGGATTAGACAAAAACAGCCTGTCCTTCTGGAATGAACTTCTATCAGCAGCAGGCTTAACCTGCCTCCCTGGGTACCTGTTTTCTTTCTATTTACAGCACTAAAGGGGCTTTCATACTTAACACCTTTAACTCTTAAAGAGCTATTTTACAGGTAGGGCTCTAATGTTGCTGCTTCCACAGCCATTTAATCTTCCCAAACCTGGAGGCCCAAGTCATGCTCAGCCTGGCAATGAATGCATGATCAGGACTGAGAAAGGACTGGAACAGTAAAAGCAAGAGACTGAACTTCACTTCTTTCTTCATATGTTTTTATTTTCTTAGGTTAATCAACAGCATTATCTGCTCTTCCTAGATGCTGCCTGCAAGGGGATGGCAGCAGAAATATTTTGCTCTTACTTCTCAATCCTCTAAAGCAATCAGCTTGAAAACTTGGCAATACATACAGCTAAGCAATTCCTGAAGTGACATGAAATCAAGATCACAGTCACTGTATTTAATGAGCTTAATAAATATATTAAAAAGCTGACCCAATTTTAAACCATTTCCTCTCCCCCTAAAAAATTAGACAGCCTCAGAAAAAGATGAGCCCAGAGGATGAATTAAGAACCTTGTGCCTTAAAGTTTTTCACCTCCTTTAGTTACAGCTGCCTGAAGTCCAGTGCTGCAAGGTGAAAAGGCAGCAAGGGAAAGGAAATGAAAATCAAAGGCAACTGGCACTGCCTCACGCATCCAGTCACGAACTGCTCTAGACTCACCTCTGAGCAGACAAAGAAATGTTTGGCAGGGGAAAGCAGGCTGTTTACAATACAGAAACTCAAGTGCCAGAATGACTCCCAGGCAGAGAGCTCTGCAGAGAATTTGAATTAGCACTCCACTGTTATATAACTGTGCAGCTTCTCTCCAGGCAGCCTGCCAGGCCTGCTGGCCTTACATAAAATCGTTCAACTTGCACTGCCACTCGGTATTTTCCTTGGCATTCCTGCTACCTGATCTCAACAGGACCTCTCTGCATCACCCTGGGGTGCCCAGGGAGCCTGAAAACCTCAACCCTTCTGCAGGAGGTCTGACCCACACGTCGGTGGTGCTTTGGTATTAAACACAGGGGCAGGGATTTGGATGTCAGAGCTGCTGTGGAACCTTTTCAGCAGCTGTAAGATAAGTAATCAGCAGAGACAACATCCAGTAGCAGAGGAGACCTCACTGTCAGCTACAGCTGAGAAGGTAAAAGCCTCCAAGACCCCCACTGGATATTATATTTTAGGGAGTGCTTTTGCAAAAAGTGTTCTCCCTCACTGCCATAAGTTCCAGTTTTAGATCATCCACACAAAAGTACTGCAACATCTTAAAATGTATGGAAGCACAGAATTCTGGAGGTCACCTGGTTGAAAGCAGTGCCAGCTTCAAGGACAGAGCAGGGGCAGACCTGCAGCACTAAGGGTAAGGTAAATGGGCAGCAAGTTCCTCAAAACAAATTGGGAATGGCTCCAGGAAAAGACAGCATATGTGACTTATGCAGTCCTTCAATCCTTTCCCAGGAATTGCCCTCAGTTAGTAAGGATTACATGTGCAATGCTCAGAGGACACAGCAAACATGATTACTGCAAAAAAAGTGACAAAGATGGCACTTGTCAGTGTTGAAAAAGAGAAAAAAGTACTTTCTTCTAGAATAGTTTTCTGTGATAGTTCCCACAAGCTAAGGTACATTAAGACCTACAGTGTGTCCCGTGTATTGATCCCCAGGGAATCACAACTACCAAAAAGCCTAAATGTGAGGGGACAATTTAAAAATAACCCTCCAGGCACTTATTCAATTTGGAAAGTTTTGAAGTACTGGAAACAAATTCCTGTGGAAGTTCAAAGGAGCACTCAGGAGTCCTGAATACATCTGTGTTCTGAAAAGAATAATTTCTCTTTCTGTTGCTGAAGGCAGAAGCCCAACTGACACGAATCCTTCCAGTGCAAGTCTAGATCAAAATTTGCATTCTGTGTTTGCACAGAGGAAGGGAAAACTCGGATCCCTGGAGTCAAGGAACACCGAATAAGAGGAGGAGCAGCAGCACTCACTTGAGGACACTGAAGAGCCCAGGTGACACAGATGTTGGCCTGACCATCCCTTCACCGCTGATGGTCCCCAGCTGCACCTGTGGGTAGTAGACAGTCCGGAAGGCCAGCTTGGAAGATTGAAGCCTTGTCTTTATTACCTCTAGGGGACATGTAAAGATGGCACCGACTGTTCCCCCACATCTGCAAAACACAATTTGAACAGAAGACAGAGGTTGAAAAACAAATCACAACACGGCGTGTAAATAAAACCGGCAGACTTGTCTTCTCCAGTTGGTTCCAAGCTGTGGACAGATCATTAGGAAACAGGGTGATCTTGGCAGGAGGCAAGAGAAAACTGTTCCCATGGCCTGGGGGAAGGGAGAAAGTGGGAGAAACTGGTAGAATGATCATGTGTAGTGATGAGATTGGTAAACACCAAGGTGATTCCCAGCACTGACACAAAATCCCTGACTGACCACGGGACTGGTCCCATGTTCTACCACGACTTGGAATTCTGCCTGTGAAAACTTCAGAGGCATCCACGTTGCAGAGGTTGTTGTCCTAAAACAGACGTGCCCTTGGATGGATTTTCTTATGGGAAGCAGGAAGTTGGCAGATGAGAACGAGCCACTGGGGATTAGGACACTACAGACTGAAAACACAACAATATCATTCTTCACCACTTCGGTATTTGTGATTAGAGAGGAGTAAATATAAAAACTACACTAAGTTAGGCACTCTTAAATAAAAGAATGGATGTCAACTTTTTTGGGGGGTTGTACAGAGGGAAGGAAGCTGCAAGGATGAGAGGGAGGGTGGGAAAAGGGAATGACAGGGCAGAAAAGCTACTAAGGAACAGCCCACCCCACTCTGATAACAGAAGGACAGAAATAAAATATTATACACACATGATCCTGTAATAGGCATATATTCATCTTAATACAGTCAGGCTGAGCCCCATGAAAAGGACACTTGGCCAAGAATATAAAGTGTATGAGTCTTAATTTTCATTTTAATCAGTGATCTGGAGAGGGACTGGACTGGTCAAACCCATTTCTCTCTCTGCTGCTGTTCCTCTGTTTTAATTGAATGTCCCTTCTGGCCAACTTCACAATTAAACATAATGCTGGGGCTGGCTAAAAGGTACTATATCTACATTTATTACTCAAACACACGGGGATTTAGGAAGACTTCACTAAATATTTCAGGTTTTTTCTTTTCTAAAGGCATTTACTACACTGAACTGATCAGGAAATATTTTCTTTGTTTACACAAGTGTCAAAGCACGTGACTCCTTCCAAAACCTGCGTTTACAACTTTCCTCACAAAACACCGAGAGTCAACAACTTAACTCTCTTTGATGTTCATGTGAAATTGTAATTTAAGTAGTTTTCCGTGAAAGGGAGATGAAGTTAAAAAAATTATCCCACCCTTTTCCTTGTGTATAAGGAGCCCCACTGCTTGCTAAAGAGCATTGCCTGCACTCATTTGGGAACAGAGATCTGTAGAAGGGCGTTAATGAAGGTACCAAAGCTTATTTCCTAAAGCCCCTTCTAGACATGAACTACTTCAGTAGGAGAATCTTTTCTTAAACACGAGGAAAAGGGAAATAAAAGAATGGCAAAGAGATCCCAGCTGTAGATACAAACCAGTTTATAAAGGCTTTATCTAGCACAGCTTATTTTGGCTGGTTGAAACAGCATGTCTTGCATCAACAGAAACCATTCTTTGCCAAACCCCCAAGTTTTTGACAGCCTGACCACCCTGGCTGTACAACCACAGAAATGAATGTCTTTAAGGGTTCAAAAGGACACCCCAGACCTCATGGCCAGGGAACACAACTTCCTCAGCACAGCTTTCATGTTCTGCAAGATTCTGTCCGAGAATGACCCCAAACTGTGCTTTTCAGATGTTAAAGGCATCCAGCAAAAGAAACAGTTTTCATGGAGACTGAGGATGTGATTGAACAGCACTGTGCAATGAGTTTCTTCTCTAAGTCCTTGCTCCTTCCTCTTCCCTGCTGAAAGGGATAAAAACCTAAACTTGGGACAAGCCACGCATCCACAGTGACAGACACCACAAGAAAGAACTTTGGCTTCTCTCTTTGAAGCGCCTGTGCTTTGAGTGCTGACTGAAGTCATGGAGTCATTGATGGAAGTGGGTCCACAGCAGATGAAACTGTGTCATTTGGCTCACAAATGGTTGTGCTCACAGACCTTATCAGGTCTGATTATTTTGTGTACTGACCCAGGGCTCAGAGCCGAGGTCTCTGTGTGTCAACAAAGAGCCTCCAGTTCAGCGTTCTTGTTTTGTCAGATGAGCCTCAGGCTGCTCACGCTTGTCTGAAATTAGACCCCAGGGGGGAAAGGCCGGTCAGGAACGGCCTCTCCAGCAAAACCTTTCCTGTTCCACATCTAACTCAGAGCAGAAAGTGTTTTGAGGATCCCCCTTGATTCCTTCCCTAAGATGTACATCCAATACAGACACAAATACGCACAATTAACACCCAACTAATCAACCTACTCAGAGCAATTGTAAGTCTCTGGGAACTTGATGAAGAGAATTTGATTGCCTTAATTCCCAATTCATTTCTCTACCCATGCTCCACTACTGTGCACCCTGTCTTCAATCCTCATTTACTTCACATTTACCAACATTACAACAATACTTTGTCAGTAACAATTCATAAATTCAGAGCACTGAAACTCTTCTTGCTATTTTCTGAACCACCACCTGCTCAGTCTAGTGACATCTTGCCACCCAATTTTTCAGCCTCTCTGGCATATTCCCTCCTGCATCAGCTGTCTTCTTGCCTTCCTACTCCACTCCTTGCCTTTCATCCTTTTAGTCTGATAATCCAGTTAATTTATGCAGCCTTTAATATTTAAGTACTTCTGGCAACGCACACGTAATCCTCTGATACTCAGCACAATGAGTGAGTATTTGCAAGACCAGTTTGAACAGCTCAGAGTTTATGTTCTCAGTGTGACATTTAAGAAAAAAAAAAACCAACACATTATCTAACAGAGCACTTCTCAGAATGTCATCAGGGTGCACACACCCTGATATGTCCCAAATATAAATATACTGCTGATAGTTCAAGTAAGGACAGTTTTTTTTCAGATGAGATTATTCTCCTCTGCATGGCAATTCTACACATCACTCCCTGGTGTTGCTCCAGTCCCGGGGAACATGCCTGAAAAACAACACACTGTGCACAAGAGAAACACTTTGTATTCCTGGGGTGTTCCGAATGCCTGACTCTGGGAGGAAAGGAGGAACATTCTCAGCTACATCAACAGCTACAGACCCCAAAGGCTCAGGGCTATGCAGGAAGATAAACTTGATTTGGGAAAAGCTTATGCTGCAATCAAGGCAAAGCCTCCAAGTCTTCATACTGCTGTGAGTCAGGGATTTTTTGAATGCATCAGTGCAGAACAATAGTTCCAGAGATGTTAAGCAGTGTTTACTGCACCAGCCTCTGGCAAAAACCCCAAAACAGGGCCTAAATCTGTCCTTAATGAAAAGATAAAAACTTCCCTAGAAACACAACACTATGGCAGAGTATTTTCAACAGGTCAAACATGGTGACACATGGAGAAATGTAATGTATTCTCCATTAACAGCTGCAGAAAAATCCTTTACTTCCACAAAAGAGAACACTTTAAAACACACACAGAATATTCACATCTCAAAATCCAATTCCCATTTCTCCCTTGCTGCCAGCTTTCTGTCTTGACAAAGTCTACCCCCGCTGTACCCATGACTTGCACTTGAAATAAACCCTCAGCACCCACCAGAACAATTGATAGAGATGCCAAGAATCTTAATTAAGACTTACTTCATCAGTCCTAGGTTTAATCAGTGAGCAGTATTCTCAATACAAATAACAAGACAGTGCTGAACGTTAAAGGGAGCCCTGCAAACCAAAGATCTTTCAGTAGAGCAAACCCTGACTTCACCCAGACCACAAGAAAACGATGATGGAGCTGCCTGGTTAGAGAAATCACAGCTTTTAACCAGCCTGACACATTGTGCTGTGGGAGTATATGAAGTCCTTCTGGTTTTCCAAACCACGCCACATGGTCTAACGTGACGTGCACAGCAGAAACAGCAGAGCAGGTTCTGTCTTTGAGATTTCATTATTGCACTGTCAATACTGCAAAGAAAACAATCTGCTGCATTCTCAGATGCCACAGGAAACTGAGCATCACAGCAACGCAGATTGTTCCTAATGAATTTTAAGATACTGGCCATTCAATAAATTTCCAGCTGATGATGTTACCTTGAGCATCAAATGTCTCTTGTCTCTGGCTGAGACACTCCACCTGTGCCTAGGGAGACAGATGCCACCATGCCCTCAGTTCAGAGCAGCTGGATGTCACCCACCTTCCCAGATAGATGATGCTTCCAACACTTTTACAGGTGGCTTAAGCGAGCTTTGGTATCTAAGGCTGCTTTGCAGAGCCTCAGGAGCAAGGGGGTTGTGGAATTAGGCTTTGATTCCAAGACAGAAAACAAGTCCCAACCATGACTTCATTCAAACACTGCCCCCAGTCTGCCCCAAGCTGCTCCAGAACACACATCACACAGCGCCTACAGGAACTCGGGATCAGAAGTTTCTGCCCAGGTTTTGCTCCTTGCCAGTTCTAGGAAGGGCACTGCAGCCTCCAAGAACCACTTCTTAGGAAATGCCTGTAGTAAACAGCATTGCTGCAGCTGGAAAGACAACATGGAGTTGCTGGGGCAGCTTTCCCTAAACAACAACAAGCAACAACTGCCCTGACTTGAGCAGGGAAACAGGAACCCAGACTTGTAAACAGGCTTGTATCTGTTGTGCAACTCGGGCATCATTGTCCCTGCTGCCTCCGAAATCTTCCCAGCCCTCAGAGCCCTGTTCCCATCAGAACTCCAAGACCCTTTGGTTTGCTGTTACCA
Organism: Empidonax traillii; assembly: GCF_003031625.1. NCBI lineage: Eukaryota > Metazoa > Chordata > Aves > Passeriformes > Tyrannidae > Empidonax > Empidonax traillii. The sequence goes on along the minus strand of NW_020955299.1, from coordinate 871,705 downwards.
CTGGCAGCCTTAAAAGGAACGAACAGAAAAGTAAAGGGGCCAATGAGTCTGTTTGCCTTGAATGCCTTGGTTAATAGGAAACCATCTCTTTCAGCAACTGCAGAGCACTTTGCAACATTCAAATGCATTTCATCACCCCCAGGCTCTGAAGCACTAAACACTTCTGTTCTGGCCACTAAGATTATCTGAGGCTGGCCTGGTTTGTGCACACACAAAGATAGGGCATTACATTTTAATCTGACACCACTCCCCACCCTCACCTTCCCAGAAAGCCATCCTAGTGCCAATAACGTCTCTATCAAAATTATTTCAAGTGAAAGGGCTGCTCTCGCTTTATCTGCAGGAAACACTTTGCAAGTGGACAAAGGTTGGCATCTTATAAAATCTTCACTTCCTATAAAATACTCTAAACTTCTAGCATTTTCTTGGGCTGTCTGGGTAATTTTACCCGAGGTTCTGGTTCTGCAAGCAGCTTTGTGTCACAGTACAACCCATTTACTGTCACAGGGTTCTGTGAAGTGCAAAGGTAAAGGTATATGAAGGACTGAGGAAAGACCTCAACAGAGTCTGTTACTCAAGCACTAACACATTAATTCTTTCTAAAATTCCTTTGGGATGTAAGAGATGCAGCAAAATATTATCACAGCTGAGCTCCTTTAATCAGGCTTTATTGAGCAGACTTTCTCTACCACTACTACTATTAAAAAGCAAAGTGCTCAAGGCAGGCATGGCAGAGAGCTTTTTATCTAATTTGATTAGATAAATTCCAGCTTGCCTGCTAGTGGGCTGGCCCAGCACCCCTCCACACACACATCACCTATCTCCCACAACATTTCTTACAGGTAGGGAAAGGCACTTTAACACCTTGGGCACCAGTTTGATGGTCCATTTCTTGTTCTATCCAGTCAGCCCCCCAAAAGTGCATTTCTCACTCGAAAAGCAGATAAAAGAATAAATAAATGTGCACATACAGAGAGAATATGGGAATTTAGGGCTTGAAACTGGGAGAGCTCTGCAATAAACTGCATGGCAGGTGGGTGTGTGTGTGGGGCCAGACACTTCAGCCTTGGCTGGTGCTGGAGAATCCTAAATCTGCTGTCTCATTTTCCCATCACAGAAATGATGGCACACTTCCCCTCGTCCCTTTAAATAACAAGATATGCAGAACCAACAACAGGTCTGAGCCTTTAAAGGCCTGTTTACCCTAAAAGGGCATCTCTGTCCCCTGTGCTGCATCTTCATCGCTGCTTCAGGACCAGATTAATCTTATCCCACCAGAGTGGTCAGGGGGGATATTCCCTGCTGGATTCTCCCTGTGAGCTCTCTCAAAAGCAGACTGGACCTCGTGCCTTCCTGGGCCTGCTGCAGAAAGTGTTTACTGGGATCCCTGGAGAAGAGTACAAAAAATCACTAAGGAAGATGCTGATCACCCAGTACCAGATTAAAACACTGACGAGTTTAGAATTCCTATTTATTTATAGTCTGATGAGTTACATGAGGACACCAGGAGCTCTGGATAGGTCTTGTTAGCACCCAAAGAAGTTCCACGTGCACGTCCAGGTCCAGTTTCTGTGCCAGGTTCCAGGTATTGCTCTGATGCAAGTGGGGGAGGCAGGGGAAGAGAGGACTTAGCACAAAGTATTCAAGCCAGAGGAAGTGTCTCTGGAAAACTTAGCTTTGTTGGGTTTAATATTATATTAAATGAACCTACTGCTCCAAGGACACGTCAGAGGAGACTGAAATCTCCTGTTTAGCAACAGAAAAAACGACAGTGTGGTATTAAACAGATTTAAACTGACAACAGATTTCATGCTGGGCTTCCTAACTACTGTCAGCTGACAAGCGCTACAGAATATTCTATTACTTAGATAATTTAAGCTGCTAGAAATTTAAAATAAAATATTCCTGACAAGGGCAAAAGTGCACTTAATCTGCGCAACAGATGATTATAAATTAGTTTACACCATAAAATTTTCTTACTGGATTACTGCTAAAACAACTGCCCTAAGTTAACTAACAGGGCTTTCTGGAAGGGATTTTGGCTGCTGGTTTGTGGGTTAGGGCTGTTACTTCAACACAACAAAAACCAGTAAGTTTTCAGGTCCTCGATGCAAGAAGGGGCCTGGAATGCCAGGTCATTTGCACACAGGCACCAGGCCCTTCTCGAACCCTCCTTTCCCCCCACTGCTTTTCCCTTTGGGCTTTTCCCTTTTTGGAGCACTTGCTTTTCAGTGTGATGAGGACCAGGCAGTTGGGGGCTCCGCGGAACGCCTGCCCACGGTCACTCCACAGAGACAACACCTTCCTCCCTCAGCCCCCCGTGCGGGCTGCGCTTTTGGGGTGACCCCGCTCGGGAGGGCGGCATTTACAGCGCTCCGACCCCTCAGCGCTCGGCCGGCACTCCCACACCGCGAGTGCCGCTGCCAGCGCGACCTCGGGCGGCCCCGAGAGCCCTCCCTGCCCTCCCGGCCCCGGGCGCCGAGGATGGATCGGCTATTTCTGGGCGGCGCAGCTCCTTCCAGACGGCGGCTGGCACGGGGGGGTCCCTCACGGCGGGACACGGGGGGGGGGGGGGGGGTAACAGAGTGTTCCCACCCGCCCCTCACGGGGGAGCCGCGGCGGGGACCGGCGCGTCCCCCCCACCCCCGGCGGGGCCCGCACTCACCCGCCGGCGAAGAGATGCAGCAGCGTGTTCTCCTGCGGGCCGGCCGCCATGGCCGCGGCGGTGAGGATGGTGAGGGGCGGTGAGGATGGTGAGGGGCAGTGATGAAGGGGGGGCGGTGAAGGCGGTGCCGCCGGGCCGGGCCGGGCCGCGCTCGGGCCCCGCCGGGAGCTGCGGGCGGCGAACGGGCCGCGCGCGCGCACGTGACGCCCGGCGGCCGGGGGGGGCGGGGCGGGGCGGGGCCGGCAGCGCGTGACGTCACCGATGGAGGCACCGCCCGCCGAGCGATGACGTCACCACACACAGAGTCCCGCCTCGCCGTGACGTCACGCATTGGGAGGCGGCGGAGTCACCAGCCCCTGGAGGTGTCTGGATCTGGCGCTGGGTGATGTGATTTTAGAGGGTCAGCGGTTACGTTGGTAGCGCTGGGTGGTGGTTGGGCTTGATGATCTTAAAGGTCTCTTCCAGCCTCGGCGGTCCCATGGTTTGCTCTGCCCCACATTTTTCGGGGCACACCTGCCTCAGATATAGATGTACAAATGAATGAAAGAATAATAAAATCTGGAGAGGAGATGGCTCAGAAGGGAGCTGGTAACCATTGTGGGTTATCAGAACACAG
>NW_020955299.1:850127-868087 GCF_003031625.1 Empidonax traillii | reverse complement strand
GCTTGATGATCTTAAAGGTCTCTTCCAGCCTCGGCGGTCCCATGGTTTGCTCTGCCCCACATTTTTCGGGGCACACCTGCCTCAGATATAGATGTACAAATGAATGAAAGAATAATAAAATCTGGAGAGGAGATGGCTCAGAAGGGAGCTGGTAACCATTGTGGGTTATCAGAACACAGATGACTCTATTAACACATCTCCTGTGTTTGCTCAAGGGATTGATCCAACCACCATATAATCTTTGGAGGCCCACCTTGTTTATAGTGCCTCTCACCAGCCAAAAAACCCTCTGACCTTATCACAATGACAGAAACTTCCAAGTAGGTGTAAACATTGAGCAACACATCTGTGGCACCTGATACCATCAACACAACCTGGCTGTAAGGGCCTCTTTGCTGAGGCTTCCAGCTCAGCTCAGCAGTGGCACTGATGGACACTGCAAATGTGTAAGGGTTCACGGGGAAAGCTGGGCCAAATGGTCTCATTTACACACACAAAGGCAGGTGGTCGAGGGGAGAAGCAGCTGTGCCTTCTCAGCACGAAGGATGAGAGGAAAATCAGCGTAAGCAACTGGAGCATACGGACCTTCAGAACGTGCATGTGGGGCGGGTGTCCTTTCCCTCAGCTCGTTTCATTCTGTTGCTGTTCCTTCGCTCTTTCCCTGCCCTTAAAATGTGCACAGTGAAGAAGGTCCTGCTGCTGCCCCTTGGGGCCTGGGCAGTGGGATTTTCTGCCGGGCCAAAGGGCTGGGTGGGAGCAGGAGCAGCTGCCTGGCAGAGGAGGGAGCCAGGGCCACGTCTTGGGTGCCGGCCCAAGCAGGGGGTGTGTGGGAGGCGTAGCTCAAGACAGCCACTCATCAAACAGCTTCCCAGAAAACCCTCTGGCCAAGGGTTTCCAGGAGGGCTGCCTGTGATCTGAGACCTGGGGAAGGATGTGACCAGAGCTGTGTTCTCTTAAACACAGCCCCGGGAGTCGGTTCACTGGCTGGGATGGCAGGTCATGTTACAGTAAAAGCTGTAAGGCCTGATTGCCACGTTCTCTGTTTGCAGGCTGAGGCAGGACAGGTGAAGGGCAGCGAAGTTTATACTGTTTATAACTTCAGAGCAATGTACACTCAGCAGCCTGTGGCCCATGGAGAAGAAGAGATGGGCAGCAGCAGAAAATAGCCACAAGGGCAGACTGCAACCCAGCATGTCCCTGTCTGCCCTGTGTGAGATTTACCAAGTCTAGGGTGATGTCTTTAAATACTCAACTACAAAAGCATCATCACTCACTTTATGCCCCTTTGTGCTGCCAGAGATGCAGCAGCCATTGAAGTTTGGTACTTGAGCTCTCCTAATTCACAGGGAAGCAGTTTAGGAGGTGTCTGACTGTGGGCAGCAGAACAGACAGAGCTGCCTCCTCAGTCATCCCATCTACAGCCCAGCATAGCAATTGAAATGTTCCTAGACTTCAGTGAAATTAAACTTAAATTTAATACAGTGCAGCAGCTAAGGTAGGCTCCTCAGGCAAGAGAAACTGTCCAAGACTGTCCAAACTACCAAGACTACCTGTAAACACTTTTCTGCTTAGTTCTGTAAGTGCTGTAGGGTGGGAAACCACATATCCCAATTCATTCCCACTAAGAGTATATAGAAACAAGTTCCAAGTTATTGAGAGTTTGTGCAATGACAGTAAATTAGCTCCAGGCTTTTTATGGAGACCACTGCCCCTAAAGGATGCTAATTAACGGGGAGGACTCTACAGTAACATAACACCATATATTTTTAGCCAATATTTCAGTTAAAACTGTTCTTTTCCACCTGGTTTCCCACCTGTACCTGTGAGTGGGTGTGTTCGCTGCGCCCTCTGGTGGGAGATCCGAGCAGCACAGGAAGGTGCGTGTCCATCTAAAAATGACATTTATAAGGTGACAAAAGTGCTCTTTCGAATTCGAGCTTAGCAGGACTTGCCCAGGTGATCAACACTGTATGGTTCCCTAATTTCCTAGGCGAACAGTTATCCTGGTGGAATTTACTGTTTGCCTCACCCACCCTGTGCCACCTGCTGCTGCATCTGCTGGAAGCTCATTCCTGGAGCACGGGCACATCCCGGTTTGTGCTGATGAGCCAGAGGGTGCTGGACACACACTCACTGGAGCGATGCCAAAGCTACATTTGCACCCTGCTCCTTAGCCTGTGGAGTTGTCTCCCTCCAGGCTGGAGGATGCTCGCAGCCCTGCCTGCCTTTGCCTCTCATTCCCCAGCAGAGAGCACTGCGAGAGCAACGTTAGGAGCAGAGTCACCTCGGAGCAGTGAGGGATTAGACGTGCAAGGTTTGATCTTTAACAGCTCCTGAGCAGTCTCTGCCTGCACCTCCAGTTTTGCCTGTACATGCCTGTCACCCACTCTGGGCACTTTGAAGATATTCTGTCTTGTGGCTCCTCCTCTTCACCAAACACATCAGTTCTAAAAACCTAAGGCTCTGATGACTTTTTCTGAAGCCCTGGGACACAGAGCCACTGGTACTGTTTGGGCACCTCACTTGCTTGATCCAGACAGCAAAATTCCTACCTCCTTCCTGGCCACCATCCCCTTGATTTTCGTTTTCCCCCTCCAGGCGGAACGAGGAGGTGTGTTTGCCTGTACCTGTTCACCTCAACAGCTGTACAGATGTGCTGCTCTGGGGTGCTCCTCCTTCCCCATCACAATTTTCTGGTAGTGGTCTCAAACTGGGAAAACACTGAGTGTCCAATCCCCCAAGCTGCTTCACATTCCCAGTGGGATCTTGTTGGAGAACCAATCCCTTCCTTGCTTCAGCCACCCCTTGGATTTGAGCTCGGGGGGTACCACACACCATGACGTGTCTGCTCCTCTGCCACAGGGTGCCCTTCACCTCTGTGAGCTGCAGGAGGGAGCACTGCAGGGTGCAGGTATTCGGTCCAGGGGAATCAGAGGAACACTCTGTTTTGTGGTTGTGCCGTGGGCCTATCAAAGCACCGGGAGAGTGGGCCAGAGCTGGGAAAACACTGTGTTCCAGACACTGCTGTTACAGCATGCTGAGTGTTTCTAGGGAATTTCACGAGGATAAATGTGCACAGGAGCACTGTGGCCTGCACAGATCAGACACCACAGGAGCCACATCAGGGGAAGTTCCTAAATGAGCCCAACCAGGAAAGGGTTGAGCCAACTATTCCTGGGACTTGTTTTGTCTGGTGGCTTCCTACAAAGTGGAGCAAGGACTCACCAGCTTGTTCCACATCATTAGCAGCTGGCAGCTTCCCAACCATTACCAGCCTAGTCTGGATCTCACCCAGCATCTTGGAGATGAAAGACATTGCAGCACCACTGCACTCCCTGTTTTAGGTCCCAATCCAGCTCCCACTGAAATCAGTCCCTCTTTTTCCTCTGAGTGCAGCTGGAGCTGGGTCTGACATCCCTGTAACAGATGTGTCTCAAATCCTCAGATGGGTGAAATATTGGTAAAACAGTCCAACACCACAGATAGGTGCCTGCAGCCCCGCTATTTTCTGGCATCAAATTAAAAACAGCAACACAGTCAAGCAGGAGCACGAGGAATTATATTTCTTTCCTGAAAACACTGAAGGCTTGAACTGAGAGCAGCCAAGGCACCTGGTGAAAGGAATCTAGAAGCCTGCTTGAGTGCATGTCAGTGGGAGGCTGATAGTCTTTCCAAAGTGCATCTCTGCCAGGAACAACATCAAAGGAATCTCTTTGGGGGTGATGAACATCCCAATAGCACTCATCTGCCCTAGGAATGGCTGAGGCCATTGCTCAGATTTTGGGAGCATCCCTGGGAGAAGTGTGTGTCCAAAAGGATATCTATCCAAAGTCACAGTGAGGACTGTGTGGTGTCCAAGAACGTGATGAAGAGACACATCACGTGGCTATTCTGTCAGCCAGATTTTTTTTTGAGAGTATTTAAAGTGATTTGATGGGCATCCTAAAGGCCGTAAAATGCACCTGCATAATTTGAATTCCTTCTATCTGTCTCATTCTGCACTGAGGGATTATTGATTCCTCCTGTTTTCCATGTGGAAAGCTGAAGCACAAAGACAGTGGGCACAAAAGGATCAAGCAGGGATGAGGCCAGGGCAGGGACTGCCTTGCTCAAAGGTCAGCAGTTGTCTGTCACAACGTGTGCTCCCTCGGTCAGCTGTGCTTGGATGCTCTGGATGGAGGGCCTGGGTTGTTACAAGACTTGGCCTCTGATTCTGAACATGTTGTCATGGCTAAAATAGGTCTGTGGGGAATATCAGGAGCCCATGAGAGCCCTTTCCCAAGAGCCAGCACTGTTGAAGTGCAGTGGGTGAGCAGAGCTGTTCCAACCTTGGCAGTTCACTGGAAATGTAGCCTAAATAGCCAAATATGGGGTATAGAGACAAATACAGGCAGAAAGAATCCTGATTTCCAGAGAATGAGAAGGGGATCAATGGAAAAAAGTACCAGCATCCCTCTCTGTGAACCCACTTCCCTCCATCCTCATAGCCTTCCCTGCAGGCAAGGCTGGGATTAATAGGAAACATATGGGAAGAGAGTCTGGGATCCAGGGCTGCAGGACGAGCAGCTGAAGCTCGGATGAGCTACCTGGACCCCATTCAGGAGTGAGCTCAGGGATCAAACATCTCGTGAATGGGGAGTGGGCTGGGTGGGGAGCTTCAAAGGTGCAGGGTCCAGTTTGGTGGTTCCCACCCTCCCAGGGCAACAGGCCAGTCTGAGTATTGTTACACAGAGTGTTGTTACACAGCAGAATTAGAGTTGTTTCCAACTTAAACCCTAAAATCTTGGTGACAACCTGCACCACCTACACGCTCTTGTCATCCCTCAACTGGAATTACAGCAGAAACATGGTGAGGAAAATTTTCAGTGTGACAGTGCTCTGAATATCTTTGTGTCCTGTGCTTGTGCTTCTCTGCAGTTTAACTAACAAAATACCTGCAAGAATGCAATGAAATATCCTTCGTCTCACCAGTCCCTCTCGCCTCCCTGGGTTTGCACGTCATCACTTGATTTAATCTTTCCCTGAAAAACAAGGAGTGGGTTTTTTTAAAGAGGAATTAAATAATCTAAGTGAGGGTGGAATGCACAGGAGATGAGCTCAGTTACAAATGCTCTGCTGTTTTATTCGCTAACATCAGCACAAAGTGCTCAGTAAAATGGCTGCCCATCCCATCAGTTTTATTACCTTCCACATGTGCTTTTTTATTATCATTAGCTGAGCTTTAAACAATCCCTTCCAACCTTTCCTGTGTCTTGATCTTTGCTGTCCTCACTCCAGAATTAAGTAACAAGGTTGTAACCAAGCATTTTCCATGTCTTACTGTACAAGGTTCTTTGGGTTATTCCAGGACTACTTTCTTTACCTCATCCCTGACATGCTGATTCTGCCATGAAGTCTGTGCACAAACCCCCTGAATTTACCCCTCTAACTACAACATGAAAGCTCTGGGTGACCTTCAGATTTATCTCAGTTTATCTTCTGTCCAGCATGGCTTTAAAAAGATTTGGTCCAACAGCCCAAGATTTGGATTAAGTTTTATGGGAACAAAAGCAGAAATTGCTACAATTTGAACATATTTTTTTCTTGGGTTTGTTTTTTATTTAGTGGATGGGAATTTCCAGTTAAATATGCTCTGCAACGTTACAATCTGGATGCAGGAACAATGAGCCAACATGGCTCTTTGCAATGCAGCAATAAACCCTCAAGGACTGTGTGTCCTATTGTTGCAGCTTTATGGGCCCTGCCTCTTTTCCCATAAATGTGACACTGTCAATCACCAGATCCTTCCAGAAAGCTCCTCACCCGCTTTCCCCAAGAACTCCAGAAAGACCTTCAGTGCCTTGAAACATCTCGGGGTTTCTTTTGGAACCAAGTCTGGACCCAGGGAATCTTTCAAAGCTCAGCCCTTGCCCTCCCTTCCTCCTGATGCTGAGGGGCTGCCTCAGTGTCCCTGATGCAGGAGCTCCCTCAGTCACATCCAGCCCCCTCAGTGATGCCCACCCAGGCTGTTTGGAGCTGAGGAGCCCCTGTGAGCTGTGATTGTTCCCTGGCAGCCAGGACTCTGGGAGATGGGACTCAGCTCTGGCTGTCAGGGGTTGCACCGCTGTGTGTTGTGCATGCAAGACTTTGGAGCTCTCGCTCTGCTGGGGCCACCAGCCTGGAATGTGCTTCCTCCTGAGATGTGTCCCAGAGACAGTCTGAAGGAACTTTGTCAATCTGTGTGTTCCAGTTACCTGGGGATTTACTGTGGGGGCTGAGAAGTTCTGCCCAAGCCAGTGCCTTTCCTTGCTCTGGGCAGAGGGTGCTGGTGGAGGGGCAGAGATTCCTCCCAAGTGGGAGGAATTAAAACCATGCAGATGGCACACAGATGCTGAATTCCTCCATGCTGGGATTCCTCAGGAGAAGAGAGTGTCGTGCTGTAGGCACAGGGACAAGGTGTGAGCAGGAAGCGTGGAGGGAATAGGGGAGCCTCTCCCACCCAGAATATGTGCTTTGTACCCTCCACTTCTCTGCTTTTCAGCCAGCCAGCAAAATGAAAAACATGTGAGGGGTGGAGCAGGAGGGCAGGGATTTATGGGTTGTTTTATAGGAGATGATATAAAACACTTTTATGTCAAGTTCTCTGTTGTGTTAATTTCCTTTCTCCTTCTCTTGCTCTTTTCTTAACCACATGCAGGAGAGGCAGAGCAGGACAGACCTAGGCTCTCTGCAGTCCCAACATAAATCTACCTACAGGATGCCTGTGGTCAGTGGCCAGCCCACCCCTTGTGTTACTGTGCCATTTATTGAGGCGTATGGGAAATGAAACCTGGGGCCAAGTGATGTCTTTGTGCTGTGGGCACTTCACTCTTGTTGGTTCACCAGCTCTTCCAGCAGCTGTGCTGAAATGTGCCCTAAGTGCCACTGCAGTTGGGATGCCTTTTTGTCTAACCCTCAGGATTCCATTGCAGTTTTAATCCCATTGTCAAGACCCACATGGTTCACAGCCTAAGGGGATAAGGCAGGTAAAAGAAATGAAGGTATTTCTATTTTATGGATGTGTAGAGATGCCTGTGAGAGTTAGTAAGTGGCTGAGTGTAGGTTGTGTCAGTGTGTGAGCTTATTGCACGTTGGCTACTGTGAGAGACAGGTGACTCCTTGGCAAATGCCATTATTTGATGTAGTTCACACTTCTTTGTCATCTCTGACCGAAACAATGAGGAAAGGCCAAGGATGAGAATGGGTTAAGAGAGAAGGGGCGGCAGCACAAGCAGATTTTAAAAAAATAAATTAGTCACTGCACTGAAGGCAAACGGCAGCCTGTTGATATATCCCACCCAAAGGGGACTGAAAAAGTGACCTCATGCTGCTTGTCAAATCCAGTCCCATCCCTCCCATGACTACCTAACGCTGCAGCTCCATCTGTCTGGAAGCCAGTCCTCACCAGGGCCAGCTTCACCACTGAGACACAACAGTGCTCGTCATTTGCAGTGACTCTGTTATCCAGCCTGCCCTGCTCAAGGCATTTTCCCGTAAATCTGGGAGCAGCAAACAATTACTAAGTCCTGCACTGTCACATGGACATGATGCAGAGTGGCTGAGTGCTCAGGTACAAGTTCATGTCGTGCTTTATATGCTGTGCAAAACCCCTTGGTTGGTTGTAACCTGCCCTAGTGCTCTCCCTCTCTTTTTCTTTTGTTGTTATTTTCAAAGATGAACCACAAAACTAATCTCCCCCTGACTAAAGTCCAGCAATTTCTTTGGTGCAAGAGACCCAGATTGCTGCTCAGAGACTCTGAGGTACTCAGTGCCAAGAGGTACTGCCTCAAGGATCCTGGAGAAGCAGTCTCTGTGTAAATCTTTCCCCTTGGAGTCATGCAGAGCCTGGTCAGAGCCAAAGGCAACACAGAGGGGTGGCAGGCAGTAGCAGGTGACTGGATGTGATAGGGCAGGAGGCCACCTGAAAGGGCCAGGACACCACAGCCTCTGCCTGGGTACAGTTTGTCAAGAACTCTGAGCGCAGGTTGGGCTTCAGCCAATTTGGCTTGCACAAGTAGCGTTTCATGAGGATTTTATGGAGCTCCCTGGGGCCACGGGCAGTGGCAGCCCCCCCTCTCCCCCTGCCTCATCACCCTGATGTTAAGTTATTTTACAATTATTATCTGAAGTCAGTGTTTAGCTGTTGCCCAGGTAACAGCTCAAACATGCCTCACCTCGTGGCCTCCCTGCAGCTTCACATGGCTGCTGGAGAGCTGGGGAGCAGACTGAGTGCCAGGCGCTGAGGAAATGAGCTTTGCAGCCTCCCCAGGACATCCCAGAATATTGGAGAGCCTTGGAGGAGAAACATCCCCAGCCAGATTCCTGGGCAGGCACCTCATTCAGCACACAGTGCCTGACACAAAATCCACAGCATCCCCCTCCCCACACCCTCCAGTTTCTCCAAACACGTGCAAAGCCACAAGGCAAAGGCAGCCCAGCTCACACCACCCCCTCTGCAACCTCCCCCCTACCTGCAAAGGCAGGCCCTGGGATGGATCCTCTGGGAAGGGACGTGCTCTGACACACACCGGGAGTACCCACAGCCAAACTGATAATCCTGCAGTACACACTCTGTCCTCCTGAGCCACAGCCTGGGCTGAGTACAGGAACTCAACACACAGAGCCTTTCGGGCCCTGCAAGGGGTTAAGCAGCTGGAATGAAGGCTGTGGCAGGAGCTCAGCAATCCCATGCTGCTAATACGGGATTAATAATTCAGGCAGCTCACTCACTGAAGTCACAGGGAATGTCATCTGGGAAAAGGGGTCAGTAGCAAGCCTGGTGTCCCTCTTCTACAGCCTTTGTATCAAATGAGCTCATCTGCCAAGCCAAAACACAGTTCTGGCAGTGTTGCTGCTCGGTGAATCGTGACCACAGGTTTACCTTTCCGAGGCCTGGAGAAGTTAGCTGCATCCCATAAATCATCAGGGACTCCTCAGGGACTGACTGGCAGCTCTGTGCTCCCTGCAGTTTGCAGCCCTGCCTGCCAGCACGCCACAACCACAGCGAGATGTTCCACATTCGCAGTCAAGCCACAAAAAGTCTGTCCCAATTCCCCATTCCTTCAGGGAATGCTGTGGCCTTTGTCAGAGAGGAGCAATGCTGTGCAGCAATAAGGCAGCATAAGGACTCAAGGAGGCTCTCACATGCTGCTGACTAAGGTCACAGTCCAGTGAGAATTCACCAGTGTTGGCCCAAAATGTATTTACAGCCAGTGCTCCGATGGGAGATGTGATCCTCGGTTCTGTCATTTGTCCATCATGGAACAGCCCCATGATATGCCAAGAGTGTTCTCAGCCTCCAAGCAAAACCCAGGAGTAGGAAGGAGTTCACACAGTCTCCCTTACATAGCTGCAGACAATCTGGCCTGAAGTGGTTCACTGTCCTTAGTCAAAATACATATTATTACTCTCATGTGGCATGGGAAAATACATCAGCTTTGCTTGTGACTCTGTATTTACTAGCAGAGGTTCCTGCTGCAGCTCTATCACCATGGCTTTAACAGGCAGATCATGCTTGTTTATTCTTCCTTCCCAGCTCAGTCTTGCAGCCATTTGCCACCCTTTTGGTATCTCAGGCAGCCCCAGCCCAGCCTCAGCTTGGATATGTCTGGGCTGGTGAAGGTGAGTCTGTGATGTTTTGGACCTCTTGCACTCAATGGTGCATTGAAGCACATCAGGAAAGGATAAGGTCAGGTATTTCCTGTGGGCTGGGTGCCCAGCAGCTCTGGAGCAGGGGAGGCAGAGAGTTTCCAAGGCCCCCTTGGAAAGCGGGGCCAGCGCTGCTCTGGCATGGCAGGAGGAGAGCAGTCTCTTGCCAAGCCCCCTCTGGACCCCTGATCAAACACTTTGGGGCACCCCCTTTGTGCTAATAGATGAAACCACTGCTCTCATGAATTCGGGTGCCCAATGCCAAGTTTAGATACAGTCTAGACGCAGTAGCGTATTTATAACCCTGGCACATGACGTGGCAGCAGTGGGGTATAAACAACATTCAAAAATGATGAGGCGCAATGTTATTTATACATCAAAATGCTCAGCGTAGGTACCACAGCCCTGAGGGCAGAAATCACAACTTACTGGAGATAGGAAGAAGCTGCCCCATCGGTGGGAGTGGGGGGTTTGAGAATGGGACACAACAACAGTCAAGATCACTGTCTAACCCCACACCTGAGCTCCACCGAGCACATCTCACTGGGAATTTTCAGTACACGAGAATAAATTTGATTTTACCTGTTGCCACACGAGATGAAGAGCGTGAAGAACAGCTGAATGTCTCAGCCATTGCTTGAGATGTAGGCAAATTTCCATTCTGTCACAACAGCAAAAGCATCCATATTCAGCAGGCAAAATTCACAGTGAAACTCTACTGACAGCTTGGCATGATTGAGTGGCAGCAACTCTCTCACAAGTCTAAGAATTGACTAATTCATGACAGTAACACAAATCAGCATCTGTACCGCCTCTTGAATACAAGAGAACATGAGTGCAGTGAGCCTGCAGCTGCTCAGGTGTGAGGGAGTAAGGCATTACTGGATATACAAACTCTGCAGCTCCTTGCAATTAATTCAATTTTATGCAACATAGGTGCAGTCCACTGTTAAGCAATGTTTGGGTGACACTGCCCTGAGCTGACAAGGTCAGATAAAGATCTAGTTGAGAAAACAGAAGAGTTGCAGAATGATTTGTTCCAGAATATTGGCCTGTTTATGGATAAAACTGATTTAGTGGAGGGTTAATATCTCTATGGATCTCTTTGATCTCTTGGGCTGAAATGGGACGCAAGCACAATTTTCGGCCTGGGAGGCTGAGCTTTCAGCCATCTCTCTGGTTTCCCTGTGGGAACTGCCCCCCTAGAGTAGGCTCACAAGATGATTTTGATTCCATCTTGGCGCTGACACAGGAATCAGCCGGGGGTTTTAACTGCTTGTGCTTCTCAGCAGGCAGTGGCTCTCTGGTAGGTTTATCAGCGTGGCTCAGTCATGCCTGGTGGCTGTCAACGATCCCAGACCTCTGAAACACGGACACCCCTGGGACAGCCCGGCAGAGACAGCAGGCAAAGCCATGGGATCAAGTGGCTGATAACAGGATGAAGGAAGTTTCCATGTCAAATCTTCCTTCAGCCCTTGGGGGAAAGGAGTGTCGCATCAAGAGCTGGACACGACTGCTCTTCCCTCTCCTCTCTCCATCTTGCTACACAGGGTTTTAGGTTACTGCCTCTGGGAGGGGAGAAACCGGTTCTGCAGGTGATGATGGGGGGGAAAGAGTGAGGTTGGACTCCTGTGGCAGTGAATACCCCACCTGTGTCCTTTGTGTGACTTGCATGTCATGAAACACCTCAACCTTCCACCCGGAAAGAAATTTTTACAGCCATAATTGGCTTTAATAACAGCCTGCAGCAGCACGGTACTTTCTCCAGGGAATCCCACGCACCGGGCAAACATCTGACCTACAAACCTCCACCCTGGACACAGAGGTGTCACTGTCACTCAGAGATGGATTATCCCAGCAGAAAGTACACTGCCCACATGTTAGCTCATCCTAGAAGTCAGGGAAAGGTCAAGGAGTTGAATCCTCCAGTGTGTTCACCAGGAAAACGTTCCTTCCCCCTAGCAGGTTTTTAAGGAGTCATGGATGCCAGGGCCCTCTGCTTTCAGGTATCTGCTGCCTTTTTTATAAAGTGAACCTAGTCTGTGGAGGCAGAGGGACAGACAACACAGGCTGGTGATTTGCAGATCTTGGAAGCCTCCTGGTGGGAGGCCTCATTGCCAGCAATCAGCGCTAGGATTTGTCATCAAGGCCTCTCCCCTCACTCGTGCCCATCTGATCTGTGGGAAATGATGTCAGCCCAGGCACTTGAACTGGATGGAGACACAGAAAGAAGTGGCAGCACAGTGAGCCAAGCTGAGGAAGCCTGCACATGCAGTGGCCATGGCTGGTGTGCGCTGCTCCCAGTCCTTTCTGGTGAGCAAACACTAATCAGAACTGGAGTCCACAAGAACTGAGTGTCCCCACTGCTCCTTCCCACCCCCTTCAGCAGCAGGAGAGCAGCTGGCTTCAAGGCTTTAGAGACCATACGACTGACAAAACTATGCGGCCCCTTTGTGTGGGGAGATGGATGGGGAGATTGCAGCTGCAGCAAGGCCTTGATGCCAAGATCGGGGAGATTTCCCGGAGCTCCGTGCTGGGCTGTGCAGCCTCCATTCAGCTCTGCAGCTGTGCTTGGGCTCCCCTTACTCCCTGCCAGGGATAGCAGTGACACAACCAGCTCTCTCTGGGCTGTATAAATTCCTCTCACCATACCTGGAGAATAATAAGCCGTCCTGCCTGCAGGACCACCCCTCCCTGGCACCAATCCCTGAGCTCAGGTGAGAGGTGCCCTACACCCGAAGGCCCAGGCTTGCCTAAGAGCATCAGAGCCAGATCCTGGGTGTGTCCAGGCACGTTTTCCCTTCAGCCCTTCCCAAAGCCTCCACACTTCCCCAGGCTTACTGCTGGAGATCTGCATCATTGTATTCTGTCTTGTTATTAAGATTTATCTTTCAGTGAGCTTATGGAGGCTGCTGTAGTGACGCCCAGTGATGCCATCACCCTCATCTCAGCTTCCCAGGCGTTTTTGAGTCATTCTCTTGCCACACAAGCACTGCCACTTGGCTGAATGGTAAAATCCAGGGCAGCAGATGCTCAGGAACTGGGAGAGAACAGGCTTAAATGCACTGGCCTGGTCCTGGAAGTGAGAAAGCCTAGTGGGTTTGCAGCCATCTCTCACCCACTCTGGGCTGGCAAAGGTTGACTGGGTTCTTGCCTTCCTTCAGTCCCTTGCTGTATCTTTAAGATCAGGCCAAGTGCTATTCCTATTTGAAGTTATTTAATATAAAAACATTAGTTTCTTACCACCACCGTTTAATTAATAGCAGAGCACAGCAATAAAAATGTCAAAAGAAAGGAAAAAGAAAGGCAAAAAAATTCTCAGTGCAAGCTTCAATTTTTTCCTGACAATATTAGATGTTGAGATTCCCACTGCATTTCACACCACGTCTGCCAGGTAACAGATTCCTCACCTCTGCTACAGTCCTGACAGCTGGGCCAGGGAACACTCAGCATCAATCACTGCTATCAGTACATTTATCACACAGAACAAAGGCTACAGATTGACAAAGGTAGGAAGCAGGTAGTCATCCTCAGGGAACCATTAGGAACATTAGCATGTTAAATTACAGGCCTTGCTCTGGTCTTTCTTTAGAGGACTGCTATTAGTCATTACCTGTGAAACTAGACTGTAATCTCAGTGGGATTCCAGCGACTCCACTGCCTTTTACTATGGCCTTTCACACAACTCCACTACTACAAAGGGATCTGGGTCTGTACAGGTGTAAATAGCTAACAGGAAAGTGGCACCTCTGGGGATATGCAGTAGTTTTCAGGTCTGATTACTTTCCACTTGTTTCACAGCCAAGGACTTCCTATAAACTACAGAAACTCGGGAACAAGGAGGAACATCATGGTCACAGTATGTCAGGCAGATATGGAATTGTGTGATGCAGCACAGCTTCAGCAGCATGATAAGATTGCTAGGGGATTCTTAGGATTGGGAAGGAAGGAAATGATACAAAGAAACTCCATCCAACACACTTTCTATTGTTAAAGATTGCTGAGAAATCCGTAGGTGCGCAAGCAAAAACTAATTCTGCTTTACACAACTACCTTTTGTCTCATAATTATGGGGTTTTTTATGAATTTTACATCTAAGCTTTGCACATTTCCCATTTTCAGTGCTAGTTATCTGATGTCATAGATGAACAGACAGTAAATGACATTGTAAAGCAAGAACACCTCTCCACACTGTGGGCAATCTATCTACTTAGGCAGCTCCTGTGAACTTCAAACCACACAACAGAGCAGCAACGTCCCAGCGAGACACTTGCTGGCTACTTTTTCACCTCAAGTGCTGCTCCCAGCCTAGTTAGGGAATGCCTCCCAAAAGGGTTGCAGTGTCGTGGATCTGTGTGCTTTGGTGAAGAGCCATTGACACCTTGTATTTAATTCCTTTGATCTGCACAGTGTGTGGGTAGCACAGGAGACCTTTCTCTGATTCTGATGACATGTTGGACCATGGCCTCACTCACAGGGAAGAACGTTCCTGGCAATTTGCTTATTCTCATCGCAAAAACATCACTTCTGACTTGATTTCTCCCCCTGCTTGGTGTGCAGACACCAACCATGGCCTCGTGATAAGGGAATCATTGTTATAAATAGCAGTTATAAATAGCTATCAGACAGGGGTCACTAAGGCTGTGTTACTCACGGCAAATGTGTCAGCCAAAGTTCTTCCATCAGGAAGCTGCATTTCCCACCCTTTGTCTGTCTCACACTCTCCTCCCCTCCTAGAGGTGTCTGAGGTATTAACTCCTGTCTCTCCAAACAGTTTTCCTCTCCAGTTCCCATTCCCTTTCCTTTCTTCAGCACGGCATGGAGAGAGTGACACGCAGGCACTCACTTTAATGATGACGTTGTTCTTTGGGGTTCTCTCCTGGCCTGACACCAGGGTTTGGAAGGTGCATTCTGACACAATAGGGAGGTGCCTGACCAGTGCTGCCCTTGTGACAATAATTAGTGTAAGTTAAGCAATGAAGAAGCTACAGTCAGGTCATGTTAGTGAGTCAGAGCAGAGAGAAGCACACAAGGGATGGAAAGTCACAGCACTGAGTTGCTGAGGACAAACTGCCCAAGCCTGGGGAAAAGACATAGCAGGAGCACCAGGGAAGGGCAGTGCTGCATATGTGTCAAGTAGCCCTTTGTTGCAGGCCGTGGGAACCTCAGCTGGGAAGCCAAAATTAAAGTTAGGCCATTTTTAGGTAGCAGTGAAAAGGCTGGAAGGGTAACGCTGTTGGTCCCAAAGAGACAGTTGAGATTACAGAGAAATGAATGTTACACAATTGTCCTTTATAGACACCCAGGGGCAGGTGAAAGGGAGGGCAGGGTTGTTTTTCCCTGAAGTATCTACACTAGCTATTCTCAGAAGTTACTGAGCAGAAGACTCAATTACACAAACTCCTAATATAGCAAGTTAAATGATCATGGGCTAGGTTTTTTTTTTTTTAAATTTTGACTCACCCATTTGTCCACTACCAATGGTAAAGGTCTTTACTCTGTGGAAACTCTTCCTAGCAGAACTTGAACTGACTCAAGGGAACATTTATTTTGGGAGACTGTCCTTTAAAAAGAAAACAGGGTGAAAAAAAAAATCAATTCTGAGCCCTATTCACGTTTATTCACGTCTCAAGCAAACTGCTTCCTGTGCAGACAGAGTAACACAGAAAGCAGGCAACACCCAAACCCAGGAGCTCCATGTCCCAGGGAAGAGAGCTCTGGAGTGGAATTCAAGACACTGTGGCTCAACTCCTAACTCTATACTGGCCTTTTGATTGCCATTCAATGAGTCAATTCAGTGATTCCAGCCTGTTTCCCTTCTGTAAGAGGCAGGGATCCAGGCATCTTTAGGGTTCTGCTCCTGAGCACTGCTGGGAAAGTTAAATATCACTTCTAGTGGGCTTGCCTAATTCAGCCTCTGCTGATCTCTCTTCCTAATGTGTTTGCTACACTTGATTATTTCTAAAGGATCCTGTGTGTCCAGCACTTTTCCTTAGAATAAAAGGGAAGAAAAAGGGAAACAAACCGCAGCTTCATCAGCCAGGAAGAAAAAACAAACAAACAAACAAAAATGCAGACAAAGAGACTTATGTGGCTAGGTGACATCCTGCCCAGCAAAATCCTGACTGCCCGAGATGTATCTTGTGAATGGAGCTGGTTTTGTGTTCTCAGGTGAGGGTGTGTTCAACTTGGGGAGCAGGGGGAGATGGAAACTGCACAGAAATTACCTCCATGAAGAGAAGGAGAAAGGCTGTGTAAAGATGGTGGTGTCAGAAGGCAACCCTCCCTTTTTCAACCCTCAAGAAGACAGAGCAGAGGTTGGGCTGACCTCGGTGTCTGTCTGGTCTGGCACCACGAGGTGTGTGGTTTCTGTCTCTGAGTCCTACAGAGCAGCCCTGAGAGCCAACGGGGGAGGGGGGAAGAGAACAACCTAACCCCAAATCTCTTTAAAGGAAGTCAAAGGCCAGATGTTCCCTGCTTCCTCTCCGCTGCTGCCACAGTTGTCATGGCCTGTGGTTGTGGTTAAGTCTGTCTGGAGCTCAGATGTGAGAGACTGAAACTGCCTTGGCTGGAAACTCCCCCGGCTCTGTGGCTGCTCATCTGCAGCAGCACCTGACAGCAGACAGCTCTCAGACCCCGAGGGTCATCTCAGAGCCAGAGCTCGTGTTCCTGCTGGCCTCAGGTGGCTGGCATTCAGGTAAGGTGTTCCTCCCGGAAAATATAAGATACGTAAGCATGGCATTATTAAATTTTTTTTTTAAAAAGTGTTCTTTGGACTGGTTTTAAAAGAAATATGTCAGAAAAAGTTGCTCCCTTCAGCCCTTAATGCTGAGGCAGGGGGAGGACTTAGAGACATTTATATAACAGGAAGAAACGTGCCTTTTGGGCTTTGCCTCTATAGGTGGCCCATAACTTTTGCACAGAAGTGATATTCTGCCTTCCACTCAAATGAAACATTTCTGGCAGAAGAGAAACTGAAATAATTCCCCACACCCTGCACAGCAGTCTCTTTTCTGTCTTGTTTTACTCGACACAAACATTCCCAGTCCCTTTTGTGATGCAGGTGAATGAAAGAACTATGTTTCAATGAAAGAGAGTACAAGTGCCTGTGCTCTGTTGTGGCTTAGAGCAATGAGGAGGTATTTTTTTAAAAGTTGGGAAGCTTTTTATTGGCCTGACGTCCTGTGCTAGGGAGCACTCAAGAAACTAGCAGGATGTATAGAGTCAGGCATGAAATATGTGTATTTAGTAAATACCATTACACCAAATTGTGGTTTTTTACATTACTTGCTTGTGACTTGCTGCATATGAACTAAACAAGAAAATAAATATAATTTGTCTCTACTACAGAAAATAAATTGTAAGCAGCCAGAGCACACAAAGTGAGGCAGACCAGCTGCAAGGGCATATTTTGGCCACTACTGAATAGGTGGAGTGTGTAAGATGGGCCAGCATTATACACATGGCTAACAACTGCTCACAGGTCTCCTGAGATCAGAGCACAGCAAGTAATCCAGAACAGTTTGGGAAGTCTGCAGTAAAGTGGAACTCGAAGCAGGACATAAACAATTTATCTAAAATATTAACGAGGCCCTGAAAAACCATACTAGTTCTTACCCTGCACGAAGAAAACTCTATTTTTTTTCTGCTTGAGATACACAGAGGGCAGCATTAACAGTCCTGGTGAAAACACGTGCAATGCCTGGGGATAAAGAGCCCTCTGATATTATGGCAGTGTTTCTCTGTGCAGATCAGGGCCTCAGGGACCTCATGGCCATTCTTTCCCTTACACAGGGCACTCTCTCTCTCTCTGTCTTTTATTTAATTGTGGTGTAATCCTGATTAGTTCCAGCCCGTTCCCTGCTTCACCACAGAGCCATGTGGGCAGCAGGGCTCGCGCAGGGCTGTCTGCCCCGGCCCTCTGAAGCAGAGCCAGAGCAGGAGGAGGGAACGGCTGCGCTGTCTGGCCCCTCTCCCTCAGGAAGCTGCTCTGCTCCCAGTGCAGGCACAGCCCTTCGAGGTGCCTGCAGGAGGATGTCATCCCCTCCACATGTGCTGGGAGAAGGAAGGGGGCAGAGCCAGGGATCTGCACAGGGAGGAAGAGTATGGAGAGGGGAAGAGACACAAGGGAGAGCAGCACGGAGAGTGAATCCAACTGTTGGGGTAAATTACTTTAGAAAGACTCAGATGAAGCAGACTGAGGGACTGGATCAATTCCATCTGTGATAGCAAGCCACTGACGTCAGCAGACACACGTACCCTGCAGCTGGACCCATTCCCTTCAGAAATACCTT
>NW_020955299.1:847881-849854 GCF_003031625.1 Empidonax traillii | reverse complement strand
GGATCTGCACAGGGAGGAAGAGTATGGAGAGGGGAAGAGACACAAGGGAGAGCAGCACGGAGAGTGAATCCAACTGTTGGGGTAAATTACTTTAGAAAGACTCAGATGAAGCAGACTGAGGGACTGGATCAATTCCATCTGTGATAGCAAGCCACTGACGTCAGCAGACACACGTACCCTGCAGCTGGATCCGTTCCCTTCAGAAATACCTTCCTCTGGCAAAGCACAGATTTCGGGCAGCCCCTTGGATTGGGAGAGCGGGCTCGGACACTCTGCCTGGTGCACATGGCCAGGCTATTCCTGATGGACAATGTGTGCTCAGCTCCAAGGCACGATTTGCTCACACATCACACCTCGTGCTCTCTCTTAGACCTGGGGATAGGTGAGCAGAAGAGATTACTGAAGCCAGTGTCATCCATCACACTAATTTCTGCCAGTACTTTAATTCAGACCAGTGGATAAGAAATAACAGGGCTCCCAAGGCATCCCATCTCCACTGAGGTTCCTGCACGTTCAGCTTCCTTCCAGCAGCCTTGACACATAGTTCTTGCTGTGGTTGTATGTTGTACCTTTTACCACTTTGTCTGTGTGACCTTAAGAAAATGATTTGCTAATTAAACACGACATTTTCAACCTACGAAGTCTTCTTAACGAGCATGAACTATTCTGCTTTCAAGTGGTTTTGGCTGCGAGTCACAATAATTAGGGGGATTTTCCATGCTTGTCCTTCTCTTTCTAAGCAAAGCTGATTTTTCTGCCTCTGATGCTTAGCTTGGGTGGCATTTGGCCACCAGCTCTGTGCAGGAATCATTTCTACATCCAGCAATCTTAACCTGGCAGAAAGGAGCAAATGCAGGGATTTGAGCTGTGCTGATTCTCCCCATCATTCAGCTCACTTCCCTGGGGATTTATTCACACCTAAAAAGAGCCAGTTGTATTTCTATAATCACCAGGAAGGAACCATCAGCTTTATACCAGACTGAATGAGAGCAGCATTGCATTCAAAATCTCCCAAGACAGTGCCTTGGGTCACAGGCCTGTAACATGTTGAATCATGTACCCTTCACAGTCACAAGCAAAGCAGACAAATTCTTTGGGGTCTGTGTCTTTTGCAAACATCCTACTCTGCCTGACTTGTGACCTGACTTGTCTCACACATACCAAACTGGCTGTACAGGGAAAAAAAAATCATCATAGACATTTCCTCTGTCAGTGGAAAATAAATCCTGGCCAAGTCCATGCCACTTAGGAAGCAAAGGGTAATCCAAGGAGCCACTGGATGCAAGTAGCATCATCACTTTTCAGTCCCATCTGCCTGGGGCAGAGTTGACCCCTTATATCAGGACATGTACAGATTAAAACATTTTGCCTGGCCCAAAGTCATCTAAGGAGCCAAGGCAAAAGCTCAGTCTAAAGACAGGCATCCTCTCCTTCAAATCCTTTGTATCCAGAACTGACATGGGCTTCAGATTGATTTGTTGTAGTTTGGCCTTGACCTTACTGATGGCGAGACAGAGCTGGCATTGTAATCAATCAAGTCCTCCCCAGCCCTGCCTGGATGTGCACACATGAATAACATCCCAGTATGAAGAAAAGCTTGGTGCCTGGATGTGCACACATGAATAACATCCCAGTATGAAGAAAAGCTTGGTGCCTGGATGTGCACACATGAATAACATCCCAGTATGAAGAAAAGCTTGGTGCCTGGATGGACACACTGGGAATAACATCCCAGTATCAATAAAAGCTTGGTGCCTGGATGGACACACTGGGAATAACATCCCAGTATCAATAAAAGCTTGGTGCCTGGATGGACACACTGGGAATAACATCCCAGTATCAATAAAAGCTTGGTGCCTGGATGGACACACTGGGAATAACATCCCAGTATCAATAAAAGCTTGGTGCCTGGATGGACACACTGGGAATAACATCCCAGTATCAATAAAAGCTTGGTGCCTGGATGGACACAC